>NC_058041.1:1871162-2096162 GCF_019176455.1 Solea senegalensis
ACCATATACATTACATTACATTACATGTCATTTAGCAGACGCTTTTATCCAAAGCGACTTACAAAAGTGCATTTAAACATTTGGGTACAAATAAGAGCTAGAAGTAAGTAAGAGCTTCAAGTAGAACAAACTAAGAAGTGCTAGTCATAAGTGCAATACAATTTTTTTTTTTTTGTCGTCGTCTTAGTCGAGGTAGAGTCGGAAGAAATGTGTTTTTAGTCGGCGTCTGAAGATGTGGAGACTTTCCGCTGTCCGGATGTCGATGGGGAGATCGTTCCACCATTTGGGAGCGAGGACAGTGAACAGTCTCGAGTTCTGCGAGTGCCTCTGCGATCCTCTCAGTGAGGGGGCAGCGAGCCGGTTTGTCGATGCAGAGCGGAGTGGGCGGGCTGGGGTGTAGGTTTTGATCATGTCCTGGATGTAGGCTGGACCGGATCCATCCGTTTGTAGCATGGAACATATATATATATATACTTTACTTTGACGGGGTTGCGGCAAGGATGTTCAACGAAGATGGGATTCAAACCCACGCTGGGTGAAGGTAAGTGTTGCTTACTGTGCCTGTACCCGGCTTGTTTGTATAAAAAGCAACAAAGTACAAATTCTTTGTTACAAATACATAACAAATACTGATGATTGTATATTTCTAGCAACTTTTACTTTTAATCCACTACATTTCCCAAATAAATAAATAAGTACATTTGTACAGTAAATGTCATATACCTTAAGATTTTACTTAAGTAATATTATCAAAAAAAGTGACTTCAACTTCTCCCAAATTAATTTTCTGGAAAGATTCTTGTACTTGTACTCAAGTATCACCTTTGCAGACAAACTTATGTTTTTACATTTTGGCGTGAAAACCCTCCTCAAAGTTACACACTGGACCTTTAAGTAAAAGTCTGGGAAAAATTCCTCACATTTATTTGGTGACCTCGAAAAGAGAAGAAGAGAAAAACTGCCTCGACTCAGTCTGCGGAATTGACTGAACTACAGTGAATACAAGTTATTTAATCTAACCTTAACTTTGTGCAGACTTTAAACTGCTTGAGAAGAAAGTTTTTCCTAGTGAGTGTCATCTGTTTTTGCCTCACTTGCTGTTCCCTGTCTCACTGTGTGTGTGTGTGCGTGTTTGCATGGGACCAGAGTCCTGCTGCCAGAGACTTGTGTTTTTTGGCACAGAGGACGGAATGACGTCGACAGGCGTGGTAATAACAATGAGAACACTATTAAGTCCAGACTACGCTCCAGTCCTCGCTGCTTTAAAGTGAAAAAAGTGGTGGGGGCTTAAAGGGCGTGGCTGTACAAATATGATGAAATATTCTGTATTGAAAGTTGCCAAAGGTGTCTGAGGTGGTTTGTGCGTGAAACTTTCACTTAGAGTGAAACAAATGAAACCTCGCTGTGTGCCAGTGGAGTTTCCTGTGAGTCCGGGGAGTGCGCACAGAGAATCCGAGCAGTTACAGTACATAGGAAATGACTCATAGGAGTTGAACTGTTAGCGTGGGTGTGTGCGCACTATTAAAACAAGGCGCAGACTCCTGTGGGTGACTCACTCTGATGCTCGCTTTTCCATGCTGAAAACCAGCGCGGATTGTTAATCAGATGAACTTTCGGGAATCGTGTAGCCGACAGCGAGCAGCGTTTATCCTGCACACACACCATGGCTTCTGACGCTCTCTGCGCGCTCTGCGGACTTATTATAGCGGCCGTGACACATTTCCACGCCGTGAGCGCACAGAAAAGTAAGTAAGAAAGTCTTTAATTGAAGTAACGCATGACGCTGTGATGTTTTGTGTCTTGACGCGGTGAAAGGTTGACTTTTTGTTTCTCCGTGTGGCTCAGTTTGGTGTCAGTAAGCGTCGGTCTTTGTTTGCGGTGAACATGAATGAGAGTGTGGTGGTCTCCTCTCCCAATAATGGAGTCAGATAGTGGCTCTGCTTCCTTAGCCAGCTGCATTTCTCACCGGTTCCGCATTCCTATCGCCTTATTTCACCGCATCCATCCCTGGGTGCCTCCGGTCTGGGTGAGAAGGACTGACCACATGGAAAGCCTTCACCGCCTGTGTCCAGTTTGCACAGTAATGTGCGTAATTTCCTACTATCTTGCACAAACACGCGCACACAAAAGGAGGCTTTTTTTGACTTTTTGTTTCCGCAGCCCCCTGAAGCTTGGATGAAATCCCAAGTGGAGAACAACAGGTTCTGATTTGCACCGAGGACGTAAAAAAAATGCAACAATGACATGGATTGGGATAATTTTCTCACACATTTAAGTTGTTTTATGTTTCGGTCCAGCAGAGTAAACTCAAAGCAAGTTTAATGCTGATCCCTGTGTGTGAAACCACCTCTACATCTGGACATCAGCTGTTGCATGGTCCACCCACTCCCCCCTTTTCCACAATCATGACAAAACACAGCAAACACATCACCCCCCCACACCCCAGAACACTCTTTGTCACGATATTTGTCATGGTCTCATGGTAATGCAATCTAGAAACTTGGCTCGTGACTTTTACACGCATAGCTGGGAACATACATCCACTGGCCACTTTATTAGGTACACACAGGAAACCTAATGCACTGGAGGGAGGGGGCATCCGGCAAGGTCTTCTGCTGCTGGGGCCCATCTGCTTCAACATTGTTGAGAGATGGTGTTCTGCGTGCCTTCAAACCAGTGTGGCCTCTGATCTCTTGGCATCTTCACACAGACAACTGGATATTTTCCCATTTCCAGGCCGTTCCTTGTAAATCCCAGAGATGGTTGTGGGTGAAAATCCCAGAGGATTAGCACCATATGTCACACGAGATGGTCCGAGACCATTTTCTTCAACCTTGAGTATCTATCCATACCGAAACAGTCGTTTTTCGTCTTTGAAACTACGAAGCACACGAGCCATAACAAGTCCGGAGGAGTCACTTATTTTCTCGTTATTAGTTTGAGTATTCTTGTCTGTTTAGGGTCGCTAGTTTTGTATAAAGTACGTAAAAGTATCTTAGCAGAAAATGACTTTGGTAGAAGTTGAAGTCACTTTTTTATAAGATTACTTAAGTAAAAGTCTTAAAGTATATGACATGTACCGTACTTAAATGTCAAAAGTCATTTTCTGGTATAAAACGTACTTAAGTTTGAGAAGTAAAAGTATTAAAAAATGAGGATTGAGCCACGGTAGATCAGTGGTAGGGCGAGTTGTCGTTCAACTGGAAGGTTGTGGGTTAAATTCCTGGCTCTGCTAGTCTACGTGTGTCCTTGAGCAAAGACGCTTAACCCCATGTTGCAGTGCGTGTGTAACGCTTCTTATTCTTCTGATTTTTTTTGGTAGTAACGAGTAACAAAGATAGTTAGAGGAAACGTAAAAGTCCAAGTTGCTAGAAATACAAATAAAAAGGTAAAGTACAACAACAAAGTATGTGTACATTACATTACAAACTTTTAAACTACAAAACACATGCAGCCAGGAGGAGTCGTTTGTTTTCTTGTCTGTTCAGGGTCAGTGGTCGCCTTATCTTTAAGCTCCCACATGTGGCCCCATGGAGAAGAAGAGTAAAGTTATATGGGCACGGATTAGGAGTCACTGTAATCAGTATCAGACACAGGCATTTTTCTATTCTTTACCTCTCTAACAGTCTCATAGATTATTGTTGTAAACACAACCTCCATTAAATGGTTAATTCAAGTGAAGCAGTGCCTGGATATCACTCATTGACACGTGTATAAGGAACAATCTCCACCAGCTCACAACCGCGTCACCACCAACCAGGCAGATGAGAACAAGCCATTACACAGTCATTTTAAATCACATACTGATCATTTGGGGGCGCCGATGGCTCAGTGGTAGTGGCTCACAGGAAGATGGAGGGTTTGATTCCCCCGGCTCAGCTCAGATGTGTCCCTGGGCATGTGCTGTCTGTGTGTTAGACCTGCTGTATGAACGTGTGAATGTGCAAAACTTTAGTATAAAACGGCTTTGAGTGATTAGTAAAGTAAAGTGTATATATATGTGTAGATACTTCACAATATGATACGCGATACATGGTTTTGACAGGTAGCTTTTCTGTGTGAGGAGACATCAAGTACGCCCGGCGAGTGAAAACTGGCAGGGACCGTTTACTTTCGAGCACCTTCATTTGTTAATTAAAATATAGACCCACCTTAACGACTGTCGTATTGCCTGAGGAAGGACAACAATATATATCAACAAACTGATGTTTTGACACACCCCTTATACTCAGTATATATATACATATACTGAGTATTTACCATAATGCGGTAACTAATATTCTACTCCATTAAAGGAGAAATAAACTGTGTGATTTTGACATTTTCCTGTTTCCAATATCTGACTAAAAGTCACTTATATCAGCTTCCCTCCCTGTTCTGATGTTTGATTCATGGTTTGAGTTGCAAATGATTAGATATTTGATTAGCAAGTGTGCCTAATAAAGTGGCCACTGAGTGTGTAATTGTGTGGTTGCATGCAGCCTCCTCATTTTTCAAACATACATGAAACAGCTACGACAGGATCTTTGTTTTACTTTTTTTTAGCTCAGGTTCAACATGAAATGTTCACCAGTCTCCGGTCGGATTTGTGTGACGTCAACACAAAGAGCTGCACGGCTCTGATGTGGTTGGGGTTTTTTTTTTGGATCGAGGTCAAACGAGAGTCAAGGTTCAGTTCCCTTTCAGTGACTTCTTGAACCGTTGAGCGCGAGTCCAGCTGGACTTACAGCTTGGCTGCAACCATCTGGCTCGGAAGAAACAGTGACACATTTTTGCTGTGACCACAGCTATAAAATGCGTCAGTACAGCGCTGGAGGCGGGGTTGGCTGTGGGAGACACGAGAGCCTCCGAGGGCCTGAGCATGTGGCTGCATCATTACCAGAGACCTGCAGGTCAAAATGTCTCAAACATGACTTCTTCAGCAGGTGCCTTTTTGTGGCTGTAGCTGGTTAACAGTGACCTGTGCTGACTGGTTGTCATGGTTTATGTGTAACTGGAAACCTGAATGTAATGCAGCGCAGCCTCGTGAGCATTTTGTTGAAAGTGAAATATGTATTTGGTCTTTTTTTTGACCCACAGGCTCTTGCTCAGCGTCCATCAACCAAGAGAATAATTGAAATGTAGGAATGGGGCAGGCACAAGTATTCTGACTTTGAGCTCCTATTCATCATTTCCCATGATGCAACACAATGTCTTCTTTCATGAGTTCACTTCCTGTTATCTATACTGTATATCCACATTTTTCACATTTTAGGCGTCCAGATGATACCCTGAATATCTGTGGTGATTAAAATGTGCATTTATGCTTGTACTTTCCCAGAATATTACTTTACAGTGACAACATGGTAATAGTATTGTAAAGATGTTGTGATAAGGAAGTAATATTATTGTACTAGTACCATATTCACCAAATAATAACTTGGTAATAACGTTTTTGAACTTCATATTTTGGCAATTACTGATTTTTATTCACAAACATGTTCATGTGATGGTCTAACATTCATTATAAGTTATTGTAGTAATGTAATGTTTTATTTAATAACTGTAATATTATCTTCAAGTTATTACCAAGTTGGAAAATAATTTGGTATTACAAAATGATTAGCATACTAATACCATGTTATGACGGGTACAGTAATGTTAAAAGTTAAGTTTTTAGGCTTTTAAAACACACGATTCAACCAGTGGTTCTCAGTGTTATTGGTTTATGATTCTGCTTTTGTTGTCGAATGTTCTAAAGTCCAGAGCTAGTGAGAGCTAGTGTAAGAAACGCAGGGTTCACAGCGCTTCAAGCTAATGGGAGCCGGTAATGAGATGCATTCAAAGAACCTGGTAAATGCAGGGATCTAGTGCGTGTTGAGGAGCAGCTTCGAGAGGCATTCAAGGAATCTTTTGAATGTCATAAATTCTGCAAACACACTGAAACACAAACTAAAGACTTGCTACTCCAACGGTGATCATAAATCAAGTCGTTGTTGTAATGTTGTAATGTAATGTAAAGTCGTTGTTGGAGTAGAACAATTTGTTCCTACTTGTTTTGTATCTTTAAAATGTGTCATTAATAGTCGCAGTAACAATAAGGGAATACACGTTTCCATGCCGACTGACAACACAACTGTTACACTACTAAAAAAAAGTTAAACCATTTGCCTTCAATCAATCACCGTCTCCCTGTGCTCGTCCTGAAAACTGACACCGAACAAAGAAAGACGCCGTTGCCTCGTCAACTCCACAACGTTCATTAACTGCTGCTGTTGTCATGAAAGCAGCCGCAGCATCCCACACATGCATCTGACCACTTTTGTTTTACGTCAAACTCCCCTCTCTGATAGTTTTGGTATTGCTTTCTTGCTTGGGATGATTAAAAGGGCCAGTTAAAAAAAACAAAAAAAAAGACGGAGAGAAGTCACCACAAGGCAATGGCTTGATTTAGTCTCAGCATGGCTCTCTTTTACTGTGGTGTCCACAAAAGAAGCAGTTCATGCAAAATACATGTGTGGCACTGAGGAGGGAAAAGAATGTCCCCGTTTTATCTGTGAAATATCTGCAGACTGTTTCCGTGTCACATTATCTGTAATGTGTTCGTGCCTCGTATTGTTTCAGTCTTCGTTGTTGTGCTGACTTTGTGTTGTAATGTTGTTCTTCAGAGGTTTGTTTTTCAGCTCGATGTCACAATCCTCACTACTATGACCTTGGGGTATTAGTGCATTCCTCCAATCTTAACCAAACCCAGGATGTCAAACCGCACAGCATTAAAACAGCAAAGCCCTTCTTTAAACCGTATCACATCAGCTTCAGGCTTCTTCATCAGGGTGGAAGTGCACCGTTTTCATTGTCCAGCTGCCATAGACACACAAGCAGCAGCTTTTCCATTGTGTTCAGAGACACGGACGTTTTTTCTTTTTTTCTGTGTGCGAGCGAAGCCGCCAACCTCTTTCTCACAGACACGTTGGTTCATTCTCTGGAAGCCGCGCACACATACCCAGAAGCAAAACAATTCACAGGAAGCACTTGGTGAAAACACATCTTGCTCTTCACACACCGCCTGTACACCACTCATGTGCCCAAAAAATTACTGAGTAATTCTTCTCTCGAGCACTTTGGTTGCATCAGCAGTCTGACCCAAAGGAATTTCCCGGTTTCATTTCATAAGAAGAAGAAAGCCACAGAGTTCCTCCTGTGTCCTGCTGCAGGTCACAGCTGCAATAACTGATTCCAGCTGTGCTTCTCCTGCGAGTCAACAGATTATTTCATTTGTACTTTATTTTGTTACGGCGTTATGGGGATTATGACTAATGTTTTCTAACACACTCGCACCGCTCTCAGAGACTGGCTTCAACACCTTAAAAATACTCCATAAATGAGGGAAAGATGAAATCCCTGAGAAGGAATCACAAGACACTCCCGGGCCCAGCTGTGACTAACTGTTTCCCTGAAAGCTAATGATTTATCTTTGATGATTCTGTGCAGGTCTGTGTGGCAATTCAGAGTTCTGGAACTCGGACTTGGACGTTTGTGTGCCGTGTTCATCGTGCAAGCAGTACCCAAAGACCCCGTCGTGCAACACATGTAAGGCACCGCCTCAGCCTCTTCAACTCCTCTGCGTTCCCGCGTGTCGCGTTGCAGTTCGAGCTTCAACTTTTTGTTTTTCGCTTCATGGCTAGGTAAACCTGTGGACGACTCGCACGACATGTGGAAACTCGCGGCCATCGCCAGCTTCTCAGTGCTGGCCGTCGTGTTGGTCGGCGCGGCGTTGCTCATCGGGGTCATGGTGCATCGGCGCACGTCACACACGCGACCTCTACGTGGTAAGAGTCTCAAAATGTGGTCCCAAATCAAGAATAAGTGCATTGGACAGTTATTGTAGTTCCTCTTGTTAAACAAAACCACTTGTACGATCAAACACGGCCTCCTTTACAGCAACAGGAAGTGATAAAGTAGTATTTTAAGTGGTCCGTGCCAAAAGAGTTCACTTTTTTCCCCCCGGATATTTAGAAAACACTGGATTTGTTTTACAGGTGTTTGGATTTGTCAAACACATTTTTTGACCATGGAATCATGGGACACACCAGGATGTGCAAATGTAAAGCGGTACACAACGTTCAAGGCTAACAGGGACGAGTTAATGATGACAAAGATTATTTTGGGGTTGCGCAAGCCTCGAAAAGCCTCTTTTTATTGTCCCTATTGCAAAGCAAACATGAGCACACATTGTGCTGTTCCCCCCTTTTTTGCGATGAAGCCTTTTGCAGCTTTTGCAACTGGCACAGAAAGTAACTCATTGTTTGTTCACTTGTGCTTAGAGACGAGTTGTGCGTTTCAAGTAAACAAGAAAACAACACAGGAAATGAACATGTGTGTTTTTTCTCTTTTACAGAACCCATTGAAGAAACTGCAGGGCCACTTTATCAAGCTTAAACATTTCAGTAGGTATCTCTTTTGTTCTTTGCTGTGCAGAAAGTGTCTTAGAGAGGTTGAAAAAGGCAAAAATATGAATTTTGAAAATAGAAAAAACATAATCTGTAGGTGGCGACAGATTACAGGCAGCACATGGCCAAGAGGAAAGGAATTGGGCTTGTAACTAGAGCATTGCCGCTTCAAATCCTAATTAGGATTCACTTTTTGCGTTCTTTCACTACTGCTTTGTATGGAAGCCCATTTCCGCCATAAAAAAAAGAGGTAAAACTTAGCCTTGATAATAAAAATATCCTCAAAGTCGAAATGATGGCTTTTTATCTCATAATTTCAATTTACTTTGAGGACATTTTTATTATCAAGGCTAACTTTTACTTCTTCTTTTTTTTTTGGAAACAACTTAAAGGTCTCATGTATAAGAAATTGTGACATCTAATGGTGAGACTGCAGATTGAACCTAAGAGAAGACTCACTTGTCCCGCCCTTTCCCAAGTGAAGAGAACTACAGTGGCCTTTGAAAACCAGAAAAGCTGCCATTGTTTGTTTGTCGTAAGCTGCTGCTTCACACGGTGAAATGCACTGTAGAAACATGGCTACAAAAAGCAAAATTCTGCCAATAAACCCTCTCTAAGGACTGACACTGGACCCTTAACTTTAACATGTTTCCTCAGACCTCACTTACAGTTAATGCCTCGTAAATGTTGTATATTTTTTAACATGACATGAATGTTAAAGTGACCTGAATGGTTGTCGCCGTGCCCTCCGCAGCCTCATCCTCCTCTGGAAACAGATGTGACAGAAACAAGCAGTGACTGGCTCAGAGCTGGACGCAGCAAACCTCTGGACCATGAAGTGTGTACTCCGAGCGACTGCAGAGTATCTCCTGACCAGAATCAGACCACATTTTTTATTTTATTTATTAGACTGTAACAAGTGAAGAGATGTGCTCAGTTCTCACACTTACACGCAGTGTAAGGTCCCATGCTGACCGCAGGGCACATGCAGTACCGCGAGCAACTCTCACACCTCTGTAAGAATAGCAACAACATTATACTCGAGTGGTAGCATCTTCAGACTTTGTGTGCCTTTTGTATTCCATGTAAAAAAGAAGAGATTTTGATCTGGACGACCTTTGTGGAATCATAGATGTTAGATTCAAATTTCCGACTAAACTACAATCCGCGCTCCTGTTTTGTATTGTGCTGTTTTTCGAGCAGGAATCCAATGAATGTAACACAGCTACTGCTGCCTGCTGGGCTGCAGCGTGATCCCCTGCTATTCTGCAGGGTTAGACGAGGTTCTCTCCGCTGGTTATTCACCACAAGAGCCTCTTAGATATAAAATGCATGGAGTAAGACATACTGTAAGGCACATTAAGGCCATTTGAATGTAGCTATTGTTAGGTGAAATGTTTTCTTAGCCCGTGTCCCTGTCAGTACCTCCATGGACGCGTTCTGTCTCTAGTCTAACACTCAGTGATAGAGATGTTGATAAAGGGAGCAGACTGTGCTTGTGCACTGTTACTGGGTCTACTGAGACCAACACACACACCCTTTATTGCAGGTCATGACAATATTGTGTTTCCTGTGTTAATGTTTTAGATGATTTAAGCAGATGTTTTTCACGAGTACGAGCCCTGCGTACACGTTACAGTCTGCAGGACAGGATGCTTGCAACACTAGACACACAATCCCACACTGCTAACACATGTGGGAATGTTGTTGAGAATGCACTGTAGCGACACAAAAAGAAAAGAAAGAATGACACCTACAGTGTTTCAGGTGGTGCTGCGCTATCACGACGCTCGCTGACTCTGACTCGTCAGTCGATTTCAGATCTGCAACAAGGCAAAAAAAAAAAACGGAAAAAAAACAAGGAGGAATCATGTTTAGATGTCTGTTAGTAATTTTGTGGCCGCTGTAACCAGTGAGAACATGGTGGGCAGGATTGTTTTCCACTTTTTTTATAGTAAAAAATGTGTGTTTTTTAATCTCTAATCTACAGACCATCATGCAGCGTGTGGTTACTTAAGAATTCTTGTGATATTTTGTCACTGACAAAGGTTTCAGGTCTTGACTTGGATCTGTCTGCTTGTGGGTAAACGGTCGCCCTCTGGAAACAAAATTAAGGCCTCACATAGAAATACAGATGACTTCATGTCTTTTTTTCTTTTTCAAATATGTTTATATTATTTATTTGTAAGTAACTTGCAGTGTTTGTGTTGCCACAGCTGCAGGGGACAAGCACATTTTTTTTAAAAAGGGACTCCAGTGAAGATAGGCCAGACATCGAGGTTACTGAGCAATAACTAACGCTTTCTGCTCTTTTTCTAATGCTTTCTATGTCTAACTGTATATACTGTACATGCACTGGCTTCTTTTACTTACTGCAATCTTATCAAGTGCTTTGTGTACCAAAAGTATTTTCACAATAAAACTGACAGTTTAAAATAATAAAACCCCCAAAGGTGTGTCAATGACTCTTACGCTGGATGAACATGGACAAAAACAGCAAACACATTTTTATTTTCCATGTGATTTAATTAATGTCAACTACTGTTTTGTCAATAATTTGCTGATATCCTACCCTAAGGTCTAACAAAGAAGTAAAAATCTACACTTCTCGGTGACAAAATAGTTATATAAATATGAATTAAATACTGAGCAGACATGTTTTTTGAGCACTGAATATCCAATTAATCAGAATATGGGTTGTTTTTTGTTGTTTTTTTTAATTACACAATAGCTAATCTAGTTTTACATTTTTACTTTAAATGTACAGAGAAATTAGATACTTTTGTACTAATATTTACAGAGAGCTCTGAGATTTAACGCTCACACACCACAAATACCAGTCTGTGACCGTGACGAGTGAATGTGTTACAAGTGCCACGGAAAACAAGGAGATCCAACACTGTACAAAAATAAAGTCAGTTTACAGTTTTAACTGAAATATGTATTTGTCCTTTTAACATGTAGGCTACCATGGCATAGGAAAAAAATATTAAGAGTTATCGTCTAAATCATTACAGTTAATACACAAACGCTCTTAAATAACATGATCATGTGACTGACGGCAAGAATCTTCCGAGGCTAACGTCGGAATATCGAGTCCAAGCGAAGACGAGCGGGAAATAGTCAAAGTTCATGCACTGAAACAATCCTTTCAGCATATTGCTTAAAAATGTTACGACCTGCAAAAAATGAGCTGAGGTGAACTATCGCACAAACGACAGCGTTCCGGCTGCAATATTGACCTCCTGACCTCCTTAGGCTGCGAGCGTCTCTCCGCTAGACGTGTGCAAATATATACCAAGGTAACAGCAGAGTGACAACATAGTTATGGCAACACCACGTTCTGCAAAACTAGTGAAACCTTAAGAATTGGTGCTATTGTTGATTCCATGATCCTACAACTGGTGACTATCTGAGTTTGTGTGGTTACAGTGTATTCCCTACAGTTACGCTGCATGAGGCATTAAAATAGCAGAACTAGGTAGGCAGGGCTCTCCATGAGGTATTTCATACTTCTTACCAGTGCCAAACAAACAAACATGAAATGTAACATATCCATCATGTTAGATCGTTATATTAAAATTAAAAAAGCCGTGTATACACTTTTCCTAGATTTCCGTATATATATATATATATATGTATGTATGTATGTATGTATGTGTGTATATATATATATATATATATATATATATATATATATATATATATATATATATAAAAAAACTTGGGCATAAAAAATAACAGCATTGTTGGTATTAATCTAAATATATTAATATTGTCAATTACTTAATTTTTTGTATGTATATATATATACACATTATTATATAGCATTATATATATATATATATATATATATATATATATACATATATGTACGGAAATCTAGGAAAAGTGTATACATAACTTTCGCCAAAAACAGAATAAAAGTCACAGGGGAAACGTTCACGAACTTTGACACAAACGATGTAACTGGATTATCGTGAGTCTACAAAAGATCTGGTGTGTTGGCAGTAATGTTTGTGCTTAGCAGAAATTAGGCCACATACTGTATTTGTTTGAAAGTACAAATGCCTCATTATTCTCCTGGACTCACACGCAGCACTTGTAAATGGAAAGACAAAGACATGATTTTTGTTGTGAACTGCTGGATATATTTTTAAACGTTTGTGACTGAAAATGTTCAGAACAAAAGCAAAAAAAAAAAGAAACGACCGACCATGGTGTTTTACAGTATAACAGGTACAGTAAGAAGAGGAGGAGGTTTGTTTACATTGAAATGCTACAGTCAGTTTACAGTTTAGGCACTGGCTTGTCTACATAACTGACGCACGCACTGCATGTGCAGCAGTGACTATATGTCAATTATATGGCACAACTAAAACAAAGAAAAGGAAACCATGTTTTACACATCAGGTATGTTCCTTTTGAAGGTTGACCCTGAGCGGCGCCAATGACGCGCGCCATCCTTGGCTCATTCATCCCTGCCTGTCGCAAACTACCGAGTTAGAAATCGACTGATGGAAGTCCCTCACACACTACGCGGGATTCTAATAAGATCGTTTCTTTGTACAACATTCATAAAAAGGGCTTCTATTAAAATATGGACATAAAAATAACAGGAATAAATTAATAAATACATTTTTTTTTTCTTAGCATACAACGTCACTCTAGGTGAATATCATTAGGCAGTATGACTATTTACGTAGTAATATAATTTCAGAAAATCACTTTGCCACTGACCTTAGGTCACACCCAGAGGTTTTTTGACTTAATAACTTTCCTTCGAAAGTCACATCTGCAAAGCAAAAGAAAGATAAATATAGTTTGTATAATTTTGTTCTAATAAGGAACTTACAGAGGCGATGGACATAATTATACATAGCTAGAGATAAGAGATCATTGTTAGAACCGTAGTCTTACAGAAACATGTTAATCAGTGTTAATACTCTTACATGGACTCGGGCTGCACTTCTCCGCTCACTTTGGTTGTTGTTGTTTTTGTCATCAAAGAATGAGCCGTGTTCATATTCATCACCTGCCCTATACTCCGGGGAAAAACTTCAAACCTTATTAAAAGATGACCAATAAACTGTTGTGGAGGTAAGAGTGTAAGTCAGTAGTGGAAACGGGGGGAAAACACTACTGTTTTACAATTACAGATAGTCAGATACTGTAAATAACAGAATACTACTTTAAAGGAAAGAGCCCATGTCCAGGTCCATAAACGTGTCAGCGTCCAAGCTAAGACAGGAGTCGTACGTCTGCGTGTTCTGGTGCAGCTTCTGATGGTGCCGCAGGTTGGACTTGCTGGAAAAGCTCTTGTCGCACAGCAGGCAGGCGAAGGGCTTCTCTTTGGTGTGGATCCTCCGGTGACATATGAGCTGAGTGGACACGCGGAACGCCTTCCCACACTCTAAGCACTGGTAGCGCTTGGGCTCCGTGTGGATGCGGCGGTGGTTCTTGAGGGCCATCAGGTTGGTGAACTCTTTCTGGCAGATGGAGCAGAAGAAGGAGCCCGTCTTGTGGCTGTTCTTGTGGTTGAGCAGGGAGCCGGCGTGGCGGTACGTGCGGCCGCAGTGCTCACAGACGTGGCTCTTCTCCTCGGCGTCGTTACCTTTCTGTGGGTCGGTGACGTTTCCTGGAATATGAGACAGAGGCGGTGGAACCTGTTTGTGCACACCGTCCATGCCCATGTTCTGATTTATTCCTGAGTCCCAGTTGAATTTATCATCTGTGGGTTCTTCCACCTCCTCTTCATAGGGGGCCTGCTCGCCGTGGTGCATCTCGTGGTGCTGCTGGTAACTGTCTGAGTTGGGAAAGCTTTGCTGACAGAGGCTGCACTCTACAGCTTGGTCTTTTGAGTGCACCTCCATATGACTCTGCAGGTGTGCCACCAGACAGAAGGTCTTGCCGCACTCGGGGCAGCAATGGCGCTTCATCTGAGAGTGGATCTGTAGAGCAAGAGAGTCTGGAAATGTCTGGAGACACAAGGTACAGTGGTGGAGGTTTTCGGAGTGTGTCTTTTTATGGTTGAGTAGGGAGCCAGCGTGACGGTAGGAGCGCCCACACAGGTCACACCTGCAGCAGGAACATGTTCAAGTTCAGTCCCTAATAAGACACTACAACACAGATCATATCAACCAAATTACTGGGTTTTATTAATAATATGTTGTTTTTGTTTTTTTACCATTACTGTAAAATCATAGGTCCCACTTTGACATTAAGAGGTTAAACATTAATCATTTTCAACTTGAGACAAAGCAATTTGCAAATCACAGAGGTTACAATTGAAGTGTTATATTTTTAACTGGTATATGATCTATGCCAATTTTTTTAAAAATGTGATACATATAGTAAACGTCACAAACACGTCCCATCATAAAGTTCTAACTCTTGCATGAGAGTGTAGTAGTTAATATTTTGACAGTTTCATACACAATCACAAAAGCGGTCCCAATAATATTCGACAAGTACTTGAATTTAATCATTGGAAAAATGTACTTCAATATCTTCTAATAACTCGTCAGCCCAAAGTATACACATGCAATTAACCCTATAATATACCCCAAAATGTTTATCTTATCAGTATTGTCAAGACAGTTTAAACAAACTAAATACAACAAGACAACAAGAATCAGCTCACGAAAGAAGACAGAAACTCACATAAAGCACTTGTCTCCTCTCTCCGTTTGCTGGACTCCAGTTCTTGTCGAGCTTCCCCGACCTCTGTGGCAGCGATGCCTCTTCAGACCAGACCGCCCCTGGAAACACTTTCCACAGGCAGGGCAGCTGAAGTGACTTGCCACCCGGTTGTGGACCCTCTGGTGGTTGTGCAGGATACTGGCGAGGCGGAAGGCCTTTCCACAAGTGAGACACACAAACTTTTTCTTCTGCGTGTGGATGCGTGTGTGATTGCGTAGAGCCATGGGGTTGGTGAATGGTTTAGAGCAGAAGGTACAACTGAAGTGTCCTGTCTTGTGGGTGTTTTTGTGGTTCAGGAGTGAGCCGGCGTGGCGGTAGCTGCGATTGCAGATGTTGCATTTGAAAGGACGCTCCTCTTTGTTTTGAGACACGTTTGTTTGGGTGTCACTTCCACCTGAAGGTCTAATGCACGTGTGGGTTGTCAGTTGGCTCATAGATATAAAGCCCTTTTTACATTCCTTACACTTAAGGGCTTTAGATCTTAGTCCTCTCCTTCCTCTGGCCCCATCCTTTCTGAGGGTTGAACAGACGTGAGCTAATAGCTGCTTCTTCCCCCTAAAGCCTTTTCCACACTTTTGGCACAAGTGTTTTTTATATGCAAAGTGGGTGCGCATGTGGTTTTTCATTGCGAGCTTATTGGAGTAAGAGTTGTTACAAACAGAACAGTAATATTCACCTGTCTTATGGGAGTTTCTGTGGTTGACCAGACTTCCTGCGTGGCGATATGTACGACCACACTGATCACAAGCAAATGGCCGTTGGTCATCGGTGTCTTCTGATTTGACTAAAGTCTTGTTTGTTTCAGCACTTTCTTCTTCAGGTTGCTGCTTGCAGCTGCGAGTAGGAGTTAAAGCCTGATTGGAATTTGAAGTTAAGGGCTGCATTCCTCCATCTGACCTGGTCCCATTCATCTGCATGAGGGCCTGGATCTGGTTGTTAAGTTCCTGGATTTTGGCCTGGTTCTCCTTGTGCCTCCTCAGGTGGTTCAATAGCTGCTTCTGGATTTTGAAGGCTTTCCCACACTCTTGGCAAGTATGCCTGTGGGAATAGAGAAGGCATCAGTATTTAATTATGTGTTGGCAGTACAGGGAACTAACTGCCTACACAAAAAGTAGAGTCACGAACAGACTTTGACAATTTGTAACATGAGGAACAAATATAATAATTAACCATGTTTAAAAAAAAGAAAAATAAAAAAAAAAGAGTCTAGAAACTAACCTCTTAATATCAAAGTGGGACCTCTGATGGTTTTTCAAGGCCAACAAGTTGTAGAAACGTTTCTGGCAAACAAGGCATCTGAATACTCCAGTTTTGTGGGACTTTTTGTGGTTAAGGAGGGAGCCGGCGTGTCTGTATGACCGACCACACTGATCACACTTGTACTGGCGATCTTCAGTATCACCTGTTTCTTTAACGCCACTCGTATCTTCATACTGGTCGACGTCTTTTGCCATAATACCCTCTTCACAATTTGTTGACTCGTCTTTCCTCTGAGTCGTGCACCCATGGTTCTGAAGATGATGATAGCTGGTACAGAAAACTCCACAGCTGCCACAGATGATGCTCTGCGCTTCCTCCGTGCCTTCAGACACATTGTTGTGGTTCATTTGTAAATCACTAACATTGTCTACCAGGTCTTTGTTGTGAAGAAGCTGATGGGCAATCAAGTCCTGCCTATTAGCAAAACTTTCCCCACAGGTACTACAGATCATCATCTCTCCCAACTCTTCATCCTTCGCTTCTTCATGCGAGGACATGGATGAAGGCCCTGAGCTTGCAGGAGTCCCATGGGACTGTGTGTGCCCTCGAAGATGGCTCCTGAGAGCCCTCATGCTGGTGTAGCTGTTTCCACATATGGAGCATTGATAAAGTTCTCCATCATCATCATCATCCTCCTCCTCCTCCTGCTCCTCCTCTTCTGTGTCATCACCTGCTCCTCCGCCATTTATCGGACAACTGCTCACATTTTCATGGAAATTTTGATCTAAGTAACTTTGGTCATGGCCACCATTTAGACCTTGAAAATCTACATTAGTCTCTGGATTACCAATGGAATAGTGACTGTTACTATCCTGGAAGTTTACATGACTCTCATATTCACTGCTAGTAGCGTTGTGTTGCTGCTGCAGCAGGGGACAACTGTGAGACCTAATCCCTGCAATATCGGCAAATGTCTCACCACAGTCAGCACACATGTGCCTCTGCATCAGGTGTTCATTGTGAGGTAGACGCACAGTCATATCTTGGGAAAAGTCCTGATTAAATTGCTCATGGTACAACGACACGTTGCTGTGGTCAACTCCATTCCTCTGATCAAGACCAAGCATGGGCTGAATGCTGTCCACCTCATGTGAGGAGAAGCAGGCCTGCTGGTTATCCAGAGTCAACGGCTCTGTGGAGAGCCAGTCCCCCTCAGCATCGAGGCTAAAAGATGACGGCTGAGATTTGTGGAGACGAAGATGACTTTTGAGGGCAGCTAGGTGAGGATAATTCTTTCTGCATATGGAACACTGGTAAATGCCAACCTGATGTGACCTTTTGTGATTAATGAGGCTCCCGGAGTGGCGGTAGCTCTTACCACAGGTTTCACACTTGAAAGGACGCTCATCAGAATCAGTTAAAGACTCCTCCATTTCGGTTGCACTGTCAGTGTTGCGTGTGTGCATCAGAACAGGATCGAGAATGCTTGGGTCAATGATTGGGGGTTCTCCCTGAGTGCTACTGGAAGATGGAGTTTGATTATTGGAGCAGTCCGAGTACTCACGACCATTGCTTATTATCTGCTCCTGTGAGTGATCAAAACCGCCATTATCCATTGAGGATACTGAAGGAATATTATTGACTGGAGATGCATAAAAGTTGGACTCAGGCGACGCAATGCTGTTGTCATATGATACAGTAGGGTTGTCTGACAAGGTATCTTGCAGTCTGAATGACACAGAAGAAGAGTTATGCATTTGGATGTGTTCTTGGAATTCCTCATCACTGGGGAAATGTACCTGACATAAGTGGCAGAAATTTACTGGAGCATCCTGGCTCTGAGGTGAAAATTGGCCTTGTGGTGTGCCTGTGTATGACACACCCACAGAACCAGTGTCTGTCCCACTTCTTCCCTTGTGGGTTCTCTGGTGACTATAGAGGGCAGCCATGTTATTGAACTGTTTGAAACAGACTGTGCACTCAAACTTCCCCACCTGATGAGTCTTTTTATGATTGCTTAGGCTTCGAAGATGTATGTATGATTTGTCACACAAGTCACATCTGAAAGGTCGATTTCCTGCATCATCAGAGGACTCCGCTTGCAAATTATAAACCTCGGCCGTGTCCTTAACGGGACTATTTTCTGTAGAAATCCTGACACTGGATGGACGCTTCCTAAGATTGTGAGGGTGATCATTTTCAATTTTATCAAGTTGTTCATCAGTGGAATCTTCCATATCTAGCTTTCTATATGAAGGGCCCTTTGCTCGCCTGGTAAGATGAGCCCTCTCATGCGTTGCCAGCTGTGTTGCCAGACGAAAACCTTTCCCACATTCTGTACATGAGTACTTTTTCCGTGATGTGTGGCTGCGGAGGTGGCTCTTCAGTGACAAAGCATTAGAGTTTTCTTTACCACATATGTCACATTGAAAAGAACCAACTTCGTGTGTCTTTTTGTGGTTAGCCAGGCTACCAGCATGTCTATAGCCACGTCCACATTCATCACATTTAAATTTACGCTCCTCCTCTTCTTGAAGGTGGCCGTCCATATGCTCAAGCAGACTAGGCATATTGGGATATACCATGCCACACTCTTTGCAGGGGAAACCTGTCATTCTGCCAGGGTCTTGCACTGCCATTACAATGTTTGAATAAAATTAAGTGTACCAGACACAGTGCGATGAAGTGTGAAGGTGGGAAATGCATTAGATGCCTTTCTTGACAAAAAAAAAGTCAAGTGAAGTTAGGTCCAAGTGAAGTCTATGCAGGTAGGACAGCAGAGGATGTTGAGAGCCAGATCTATACGATTAGAAGAAGCAGGCAAATGTAGCTGTTGAGGAGAAAAGATATGACAGTTAGGAATGTGGTTAATGCATTACGAACGTAAAACACATGAGTCAGATATACATTACAGGCATCTACAGACAATTTGTAACAGGCATTCCAAAAGACTGGGCTCGGGACCAGACATGGGTTGCAGGAATTTTCACCTTTTTTTAGGGGAGATGTAGATTGTGTACAGCCTTCTATTTAACATTTCTGAGAACATGTTTTTAAAACATCTGCATAATATTAGGTTGTGATTCATTGATCATTCATACATCTGTGTGCGTTCATGTTATCAATAAAACGTCCATAAAATGGAGTTGTGACTTGTTTATTGAACACGTTCTAGTATTTAGCAGTGTGAATAAGTATGAATCTTTCAGAATGTCACGATTCGAATCCTTGGGTTGCGATTCGATTAGAAACCGATTTGTGATTCAACACAATTTCAGAATTGAAATAATTTTTGGATAAAAAAATACTTCAGTATTACTTCAATACTTCAATACTTCAGAGCTGCTAATTTGAGGGTCTAAGAAAAGTTGTGTTGAAAATCAGGGGTACAGATTAGGTAACTTTTGGAAAAAAAGACAATAAACACAAGCAAATCCTAGTGGGATAAAATGCATTATTTAAGATTAACTTGCACAAGTATCCTGGGTATAAATTGAAAACGTTATGTGAGGGTATGATATAACTTTCTACTACACTGTAAGAGCACAGGTCTTTTGAAATGAAACAATATATTTGAAATAATATTAAGGGTTACATATATGGGAGTTATAAAAGGCAAAAACATTTTATTGTACACTAATGACATGATGTTTAGGAAAAACTGATCCACGGTACCATATACTTTCTGTAACTGTATCCAGTCAACACAAACGGACGAATTACCCCTTCCTTACACATGTATCAGACCAACTGTGGCAATACACATTTTACAATTATTACTCTTCACAGCTGGCGGTTAGCCGCAGTTACTTCGAAACTGTGAAACAGCCTCGGGTATCATGCTACATTCTCCACACAACCAGGCTAACAGCAGTGACAGTAGCTATGTCAATAAACAGGGAGACCAACGCCTATTTTGTACGTTTAAAGCGTCTGAATGTATAACCGCATTCCCCGACGTTATAAACACGTCTGCATTAGCACACTTGTCCACACAAAGTTAGACGAGAAAACAAAGACAACTTGCGGTGAAATGAATTTCAATTAGGACGGAGCTAACGTTAGCGTGCCACCAGCTATCACCACGGCTAGCTAAACAAACATTGCACCAAAAACCAAGAAGCCGAATTAAACACGGGATCACAGCATTAACAAACGGGTCATGTTAAATACCTGTAGCGGAACCAATGTAACGCTTGCATCCGATGATATACGTTTCATTCATTACTATAAAAACATAATATTTACGTAAAAGGCCAGCCTCCTATCCCCAATTGTCTTTTTTTTTCTTCCATCCCCGATTCCACATTGCTCTTGTTGCTAGGAAACAGGAAATGTGCAGCAGAGAAATGCTTCCCTCTCTAAAGTAACCAAGTGGGACTAAAAAGTTGAGCAAATACAAAATGCATAACAGCAATCAGAACGCTAACATTATACTCAAATAAAAACCAAGACGTTAAATGTTAATGTCACCATTCTGCCTCAGCTTTTCACCACACAGATACCGAAAGCACATCAACTTCCCAGAGCTAGCACTTGTAGCTTCCCCTGCTATTGAACTATTTGAAGATTATATCCGCTTCACCGTGACACGCAAGTTTCCACTGCGACAGGACATCAGTTAACTTCATTAACGTGTCGTGCTTTCACCAATACAATAGAAAGGTGTATCATTTTATCATTTTTACCCTTAAACGCATTAAAATGCCGCACACTTGGCTAGCCGAGGGCGTTCGTCATTATGGTCCTAACGCCGTCCCCCATCCTGCAGCCAGTCACCGCGTCTCTCAGTAAACGCAGCCGTGTACCGGACAGTTTTCCAGACATTACCGAACAACGACTAATGTGTTTCAGGTAAGAAACGCCGCTGTTGCTCGTACGTACATGCGACGCATGGACTATTGTAAATATAGAAATGCAGCCCGTGTGGTGATGATGTGACACTGTCGAGCACTTTGGTGCAACCGACCGGTCCTAAAGCCAGCCATTTTGAGTCTGTAATGTTTAGCAATCATGCTAACAAAATGCGATAGATGCGTACATATGCGTCCTGCTGTCAACTCCACCGCGGTGACTTGTGATCTTTGAGCCTCATCTCATGTCGGCCACATGTCGGTCTCCCACACACACACACACATACATACACTCTGATCTCAGTCACAGCATCGCCAACTTCCTCTGGCATCAAAGAGGTTAGCTTATTGTCCCTGAGGTCCTAATGCCAGCCATTTTGTGACGGAATGCACACCCACATATTTCTGTTATTATGTGATTAAACTGCATCTTTCTTCCAGCATCAGCAAATGTCACCAACGAGCTGTTTGTCTGAGTCACATCTCGTAAAGGATTTTGTTCTTGATGTCTGAGGAACAATTGTTCCTTCACAACTTTAAACTGCCAATGATGTCTAGTTACATTATTATTACAAAGTCTCTTTTTTATATCTAACACTTTTGCAGAGATAAAGATGGCCTCTCCTCAGCCTGGCAGCCCACCTCCTGCAGAGCAGATAAAACAGGATAAAGAGAGCCTGGAAGATGAGGCAGAGTCAGAGGACCAGCCTGTGAAGAAACGTGGTCGAGGAAGGCCTCCAAAAGCCAAAGCTCCCTTTAAATGCTCTACATGCCCAAAGGCTTTCAGGATTCGATCAGCTCTGCAGAGACATGAGCTTGCGGCACATGCGACGGACCATCAGCAGCAACACACCTGCTCTCATTGTACCAAAACCTTCACCAGCAAGGCTCAGCTCTCGAAGCATGAGCGCACTCACTCGTCCCAGCGCCCCTTTCAGTGTCCCAACTGTCACAAGGCTTACAAGACCCCCACGGAGCTACGCAACCATAGCCGCTCTCACACTGGGGAGAAACCGTTCATATGCACAGAGTGTGGGAAGGCCTTCATGCAGGCGATATGCCTGAGGATCCATATGACACAACACAGTGGAGACCGTCCTTACTGTTGTCGTCAGTGCTCTAAGAGCTACCCCACCCTCTCCAAACTGAAGGTGCACATGCGCTCTCACACTGGAGAAAAGCCATACTTCTGCGCTGAGTGTGGTAAGAGTTTTGCCGATCCCTCTGTGTTCCGAAAACATAGGAGGAACCACCAGGGCCATCGGCCATATGCCTGTGACAAGTGTGGGAAAACGTACACAGAGTTTAAGGATCTGAAAAACCACGAGCGCTCCCACACTGGAGAAAAGCCATACCTGTGCTCTGACTGTGGAAAAGCCTTCTCTCGCTCCTCCTCTCTGGCCTGTCATCAGCGTATTCACTCCCAGAATAAACCGTATCAGTGTGAGCAGTGTGGCAAATGCTTCACCCAGCTTTCCTCCTACCAGCCTCATCTCCGCACTCACTCTGGCGAGAAGCCCTTCCTCTGTCCACAGTGTGGCAAGATGTTTTCTGACCCGTCCAGTTTCCGTCGCCACCAGCGAGCACACTTGGGTTTCAAGCCCTATCCCTGCGATAAGTGCGCCAAAAGGTTCCGGCAGCCGGCTGATCTGGCTGTGCATGAACGTGTTCACTCTGGAGAGCGGCCTTACAAGTGCCAGAGCTGTGACAAGGCCTTTGTGGCGTCTTGGGATTTGCGGCGCCACATGCTTGTCCACACAGGACTCAAGCCTTTTTCTTGCACCGAGTGTGACAAGTCATTTGCAGAGCGCTCCAGTCTCAACAAGCACCGGCGTGTGCACTCCGGAGAAAGGCCTTTCAAATGTAAGGAGTGTCAGAAGTCATTTGTTGTGTCCTCCAGCCTGCGCAAACATGAGAAAACTCACCTAGCTGAACAGACTGAGCAGCAGCAGCAGCAGCAGCAACAACAACAACAACAACAGGAGACAGAAGTAGGATCTGCTTCAGGCTTTACAACCCACACAACTCTCCCTCAGTTCTCTTGTACACATTGTGATGCTACATTTGGAACCTGGGATGAAGTTCAGACCCATGAAAGTCTTCACTCCATGGACGCCACCGCTCCGACTGTTACCAAACTTGTGCCGCTGTGCTCGCACGTCTGCGAAACCTGCCAGGCAGAGTTTGCACAGCTGGCAGATTTACAGGAGCACGAGAAGCAGCATCCCAAACCGAGGCCTCACGTCTGCACGAGCTGTGGCAAAGGCTTCCTCAACAAATCTGGACTACGTAAACACCAGAAGATCCACTCCACCAATAAACCACACAGCTGTTCCCACTGTGGCAAAGCCTTTCTGTTTGCTGCCTACCTTCGCAAGCACTTACGGACTCACGGAGATGCTTCACAACCCGCCCAACACATCAGTGACCTACACATTATTCACACAGACCCACTTCCTTCCCCTCCGCCACCAAGCGAGGATTCCCCCTCCACGGTTGAAGCCAGCACCATTCCCCTGACGGTTCCTGTACCTGTACCTGTGTCTGCCTTTCAGACTCTGCCAGAGTACCTGGTGAAGGAGGAGGGACTTTGAAGGTTTTTTAGAACTTTGATTCACAAATATTTATCCAGTGACCTTAAATCTTTTGTGAAGAAAAAAAAAAAAAAGCACAGACCTTTTTTGTGAGATGTTACATATTTTGTCCATATTTAAAAACATACAACGATATAAGTAGCTTATTAAGGAACTGTTTTTTATGTTGTAACCAAACATACAGTATGTCATTACTGTAAAATCTCACTTGAATCAATAGGCAAGCCCGTTTTTATTGCATTTTAATCGTAGCATGTCTTAAAGGCTTTTTCATTTCATTATTATTTTTTCATTTGTATAAAATATGTCATTTTCCACGTCTAGAGTGGCATTCCGAGTTGTTCCGTGGAATCCAGTTTTTTTTGTACAAATGAAAATGTCTACGTGTAAAAAAGTAAAAGTGACAGTAAGATGTTTTGCTCCCCGATATTAAAAACTAACCTAATAATGAATGAAAACTCTAGTGTTTCCCATGAATGACAGTTGTACCTTTTTAAATTCAGTACATCAAGAATCATTTGAAACCATGCTCACAGGTGAAACTTGTGTTTAGGGCTTACGGCGTTGTTGCGGCTTCCAAACACAAACCTTTTAGCCGCTGAGAGTCTATGAGGTTTGGGTTCTCAGGTACGTAGATTTGTAACGCGCTATAGTAGATTATGATAAAGATACGCTGAGATCCAAATATGCTTAGGTGCATTTATTGTAACAAAACAGCGCAGCAAGGATGGATAAACATAAAAATGAGACTGGCGGATTAAACAGGAAAAAAGGGTGATAAATGAGTAGCGGTAGCGGTCAACAAAAATTACGGCTACTCCCAACCCTGACTCTCTCTCTCTCTCTCTCTGCGTCACCGGTGAGTGCCCACCTTTACGCACACACACTTCCGCACCGTGCACACGCCCACTCCCAGGTGAACCACGCCCTCTGCAACACACACACACTCTAACACACCGTGCTGCTCATCTTCAGCCTGTATGTCTCTTACAGGCGTGTTTCCACCGCTCTACTCGCCTCAGTTGTGTTTCCACTAGAATAGCACCTTTAGTACCCGCTCTGACTGGCGGCCACTGATCGGTCAGAGCGCCATCACAGGAAGAGACGCGAGAATCAAAGCTGAACAATGCCGAACTGTAGATCAGTTTATAAAGACTTAACAATCCTAAAAAACGTGGGTTAATCTCCAACAATTACCTCAGAAATGTCTAAACTCTCGATATTTAACAGAGGAGTCTGGTGTATTTAGCGACAGCACTGCTGATCGCGAGCGGAAATCACGAACCCTGCCGCTGTATTTGAGTCCAGTGACTGTGTCAGACGGAGTCTAACAAATATTTTTAATTAACTGCTTCTAATGATTCAGTTACACTTTTTTTGTAGTGGAAATGCAAACTAAACCGTACCATGCCGAGGCGAGGCGGGACCATAGTGGAAAAAGGCCATTAGACTTTGACATGAGTAAATAAGTGGTTTTCTTGATTCGATCCGACCTGATCTGTGTCACTGAATCGTGTTTCCTTTATGTTGAATAACAGTGGATACCAACATTCAACAAACATCTGCTCTAAGTAAAGTAGTTCTCTCATGAGGGTCAGAGAAAGCTTCTTTTTGCCCTCATGATTCTTTGTTTAGCAGTATGTCGTATGATTCCTATTTTCACTGACTTTATAGCACAATTTTATTTTCTTTAATGAATCTTGTGAGGCATGAACATCTTGAATGCCTTTCTTTAAATGGTGGTGTAATCGTTGACTCTGGTTCATGTTTTAGCTCACACACAAAAAAACAAAAAAAATCCCAGATCTGTTTAACGTCCCTGTGATTGAACAAAACAGGGTGAAGCTGCATTTATTTATTTATTTATTTATTATGCTACATGTATCTGGAATAAATAATTGTAAAATACAAGATATGCCCAAACTCTGGCCATCTTTAACTATTGTTCCATCCTATTTCATTTAATTTTCACTTTCACTTAATGACAAAATAAACTTGCCTTTCAGGAAATAATACAATGACAATAGAATTAAATCAGCTTCAGAACTCAGAGCTGTGCTGCTGTAATGTATTTCCCTGAGTGAGCTGTGTGATGTGTTTTGGTCTCAGGATTTGATCAATCTGCCACTGAAAACATGTCAAATATGGTTATTTTTACACTGATATTTATGACATAGATGACACTGTTTCCAGCTCATACATTATTTACATGAACGTGAAATGTACTGTATGATGTTCAGCCAGATAAAGTCCTTTCAACAAGGTTTTTTTTTTTAAAAAAAAGAAAAAAGGGATTTGCTAGTGTTGATGTTTATTCTTCAATGAGATGGACTTCCTGTTGCTGTGCTTCATGGCGTACAGCAGTGCCGCACCAGCGTCGGTCAGAGACTGGCGGCAGGAGAAGAAGCGAAGGAATATTAGAAAATGTCAAGCAAAAAAAACAAATAAGCAAAGTAAACTGTATGAGGACATGATGTTACCTGTGAGTCTGAAATGACCGAGTGTCTCTGGAAAAAAAGGATGAATGTTAACAATTTGATGAGGCACTGGATCTTATAAATGTAGTACAGAGTAAAAAACCCTCACCCGTGTGAAGTTATGAATGTTGTTGTATATCGGCTCCATCGTTATAATCCAGTCTCGGTAAGTCTCTTTATCCTGGACACTGTGATTGTGCTCACTGCAAACAGAGACGTCACATGAGACTACACTGTAAAAACATACTTTCAAAAATCACTTAAATAACCTGTATATTTGAAAAGAAAAGAATATTCTTCAGAATATTTTGATATGCAGTATTTTAAGTATGTTAATATATGCTTAATAATTACTAATAAAGGGCTAGTATGCTACTTATATGCATGTTAGTAAGCACCTAGTTAATGGTGAATATGTGTTCCTTAATATAAAGTGTTACCAAATATGCTAATATATATATATGTATATATATATACACATATATATACATGTCTTTTCATTTTTGTTAATACTAGAACCCAGCTTCCCCTCACCATTATCAGAGGAGGAAAAGAAAGACGTGCATGAAGCGCACAAACATTAAGAAAGAAGAAAACATGAGTCATTTTCTGTGTCTCCCCACATA
This sequence comes from Solea senegalensis, assembly GCF_019176455.1. NCBI lineage: Eukaryota > Metazoa > Chordata > Actinopteri > Pleuronectiformes > Soleidae > Solea > Solea senegalensis. Next base: position 1,898,044 of record NC_058041.1, read on the forward strand.
CCAACTCCTCCCTGAAACTCACATTGCTCTCTCTATCAGTTTCCTCTGCAGCTCTCCTTCCCTCCTGGCATCGAGGAAGCGGCCTCTGACAGCCAGAGCGGCGCTGGCCTGTGATGAGTTGAGCTGAATGATGGCCAGAGACAGAGAGGACAGGGCCGCCGTGCTGAGAAGGACAGCCACACTCGCGTAGTAAGAGCACAACATTTACAGCTTCAGCCTTGCCGTTGTACTTTATTGCGGCGCTAATACAACACAGGGACGATTCCGTGGCTTCTCACACACTCTGGATACGACACGGAGACACTTTGGGTTGAGAGGTTAATTCACCGAGTGACGAAATGTTCGAATGAGCGAGTAATGTGATTTACACGCTGCAATCATTCCTGAGACATGAAGGCCTCGGTATCTCGGGCCTCGGCGGATTCTCAAAAGTGCTGCCTGAGACTGAGACAGAAAATAAGACATCTAATCAACTGATGTCCCAGAGGGAGCGAGCAGCGAGTTGGTGAGAGATATGAGAGGGTAACGACTCGTTTAACTCACACAAACACAGAGTGTGCATGTATGTGTTTGCGTGAGTGGAAATCAAACTAAAAAACCTCTGCAGTTATGGAAACGCCGAGATCACCTGTCGTTGGTGACGTCTCGGTTTGAAGTAATCACTCTGAGCATCGCCTGTCCGTTGCGCTGCCTGTACCTGATCTGCAGCTGGATGGACACACGGCTGCCAGAGGCTGGCAGCGGCACTGGACACAGACAGAGAGAACAATAAGACACACATGTGAATCAGGTTTAGAACAACTGTCTTCAGTGCATAGATCACATGCACTGTTGTATTTAAAGAAACCTCAATTAAAATCCATCCATCCATCCACGACAGGCGGGTCACACCCTGGACAGGGCGACATAGAGACAAACAACCATCCACTCTGACACCTACGGTCAATTTAGAGTGTCCAATTTACCTCCTCCCCATAGTGCATGTTTTTGGACAGTGGAAGCCGGAGAACCCAGAGAAAACAATACATGTCATGGTAATTCAAGTATGGAATCACCAAAGTCATTCAAATTAACCCTCAAGACACTTTAACTTTAATTTTCATGTTATTCAAGACCAGTTTGAGCCAAAGTTTAATAAAAACAATAAACATTTAGGTTGATAAATCAATCTTACTTACAAACTAGTTGAACAGTTAACTGTTTTCCAATGGCAGGTTTTAGAGTTCATTAAAGACCTTCTTTAAAGAGTAATCACAGGCTGTCGTGAGATTATTATTATTTCGTTCTTTTTCTTTTTGCTCTTACATCCATGTATCCATATTTGTGACTTATTGCTTGTCAAATGTAGAACGTTTGACTCCACCTCAGTGCACAGTATTATCGTCAGGTTGGCAACAATTATCATTCTGCAAGACGTGGCAGTGCGAGTTCCTCAAAGAAAAACAATGAAAACACTGACAAGTCAGTCAGTGATGACAGAGAAGCTGTTTTTTCCCTCACCATCTGTGTCCTGTTCATTTGCTCCAAACTGGAAGGTGATCTCTGTGTCTGGGGCCACGTTCCCAACCTCTCTGGTTCCTTTGTGTCCGGACTCCCTCTCTCCTCTCATTTGCCTGCAGCAAAGGAAGTCACTTCCTTGTTAGAAATGGGATTTGACGTACTTCAAAAATCAGAAATGTAAGAGAACACACACACACACACACACACACACACACTCATCAGCGACGTTATTAGTTACACGTGTTCAACTGCTTGTTAAGGCAAGAATCGAATCAGCAGACCACAGTTCAACATGTAGTGTTTCAGGAGCTGCTGATCGACTGGTACAGTCACACACAACCATCTGTAGGATTTACACAGAATGAAAAAGAGAAAATGTCTTGTTGATGTCAAAGGTCAGAGGAGAATGACCCAACTAGTTTGAAATTATAGCAAGAGAACAGTAACTTAACCAAGGTACGAAGAAGACCGTCTCGCCTTGTGTACCTAATAAAGTGGCCGTTGAGTGCATAATTATGGATACAGAGCGCAGCTCTTACAGTGATTTGGGCAGCTGCACTGTAACAGTGCAGTGTGTAGCTATGGTCCTGTTCATGATGATGTGTTCAAACTCTTGGTGCAGCATGTTCGGGTTTGCTATGACCACCTGAGAGGAAACACACAGAGGACATAATGACACAATGACTGTGTGTTGATAATGAAAACACATGTCGTGTTGCCTCTTACTTTGCCTCTGGTGCGGTCGGTGAGTCTTCCCAGCTCATCCAGCCTGCAGTCTGTTCCCTCTATGGACAGCACAGACACCGTCACGCTAATGGAAGAAGCATATTATTTCAACTGATGATCCTGACGTCACATTAACTTTCAGATCAGCCGTCATCAATTCATTTCAGGTGCCTTCATTAGCATTAGCGTTACTGTAATCAGATGAGCTGGACCTGTATGTCCATTTAACATCCGTGTTGCATGCTAATAAGATTAAAGGTGCTATGACATTAAGACATAAAGTGAACACAGCGAGGAAAGGAACTTGTTGAGTTGAAATACTGCTTCACTGATAACAATTGTGCGACTGGTATATTTGTGGGCTGCACACTGTGTTTATTGGTGTTTTGGTCTGTTGTGCAACCCGACGTCACCCACACAATACTGTAACACAGCTCATAGCACATCGACACACACAGGATGCCAGCAGAGCTGCCAAGCATCACAAAGACTAAAAAGATACCGAACCTAAAAAAAAGCCTCAGCGCGTCTCTCAAAAAGGTCTCGACCAGAGGAGAAGAAAAACTAGGGACTGCAGTAAAGATGTATTAAGATACAGGCGGCTGAAAGCGGAGGGATGAGGAAGACATGCTGCTGAATTTTGACACTGATGTTGAGACGAGCACCAACCCCTGATTAGCAGCGTAATCCCCCAGCTCCTGGTAGAAGATGGTGGACGAGAGGAGGGTACAGGCGTCGATATCCTCCTCTTCCAGGTTTCCTAAGTCTGTGTTGGCTTTCCCATCTGTGCAGATGATCACCTTTAGGGATCGGCAGGGATAACAGATCAGGAACGGTAAAGGTTTGGTGACATGTAGGACCATATGAAGGTACAAGACCTTCATGTACCTGTTTGTATAAGTGTTTAATCTCTTTGGAATAAAAAAATGTTTAGTTTTTGTAGCCTTTATATGTAATTTAAGCAAAGAACCTTGCTTTATGAAGGCCACCATCTTGTGCCACCAAGTTTCCATAACAGCATACATGGACAAATCAGCCAGAGCGTGCATTTGTAGCTTTTAGGTGAAAGGGAAATAAATTTCCTGTCTGGTATCTATCCAAAATACTGTACGTATAATACAGAAAGTGTGAGAGGACGTCCCTCATTTTTAAACACTGGATCTTTAAGGACAGCTTAAAAGATGAATAAAATGAATGGCACCAGACCTGTTAAATGTAAATGCATTAAATGAGTCCAAGTATCTATTACTGTGAGAGATTCCTGGTCCATTTCACTCAAAAAGACATACAGACAGACAGGTGTGCAAGAGCCACACTGAATTTGCACAAGTAAATACTTTTTAAATGACCGTTTAATACGAGTCGTGTGTATATATATATATATATATTTAGTGTAGCGGTACAAACGTACTTTGGAGCCTGGCTGTCTGGAGGCCATCGCGATTGCCAGGAGCGCAGCTGGACCCAGAGCTGTGGTCCCACTCTCAGATAACCTTTGAAAAGTGAATCGAGAGAATATGGTTGTTATTATTATTACTTGAAAATGTAGCAGGGCGTCGTCGTTCGCAGTGTTTTTGCAAAGAATTTATTTATTCTCACCCCAAAATTTGACTGGTTAAGAAGTCCTTGGTCTGTGAGAGTGGAGGTGGAGTGGGGAAACTGGCTGCAGCTTCTTTTATGTAGTCAACGTCTATCAAATCAGCACCACTCAGGTTACGCGAGGTGACATTTTCATAGCCATGAATTGTAACCTGACAATACAGATAAAGAAAATGAAAGCAGCAGGGATATTAAAAAGTGTGTTCAAGACAATAATGAACCAGAGGAATGAAGTTTTACATAACGCAGAGTGAAATATGAACACATATACTGTATAATGTGTCCTTGTTGTCTACAGGTCAGTTAGATCATGCGTGTACCTGATGGTTGAAGGTGATGAGCCCCACTCTCAGGTCTGGGTGCTGTTCACCGAGTCTGTGGACACAATGAGTCACAGCTTCCTGGACAAACTGAATACAACAGATGTTTAAAATCATTACATTTATCATCACTTTATAGTATTATCATTATTATTATTATTATTATTATTATTATAATAGTGCACATTCAACCTCTTTATGTTAAAAGGATATGAGGATACTGCAGAAAGTATCACTGCCCACAAAAGCTTCAATATTTATTGTACTTGTTTTGTAAGTAACGGCCATTTCAAAAATCTAAAAACTAAAGAATGTACAAAAAAGTGGCTGCTCTGGCGGCCACTGATTGGTCAGAGTGCCGTCACAGGAAGAGACGTCCGACACAAGAATCAAGCCGAACAATGCCAAACTGTAGATCAGTTAAAAATATTTAACAATCTTAAAAACGTGGGTTAATCTCCAACAATTACCAGGGAAATGTCTAAAATCTCAATATTTAACAGAGGAAAAACTATATTGAAAAACGATGCAAGAACACTCTTTGTGCTGTGATGTTTTATGGGTGAGGCAGAGAACGTTTTTAAAGTACCCTCGTACGTGGAAGTTTGACAAAAATAACTCACCTGGAGACGGGTTCTGTAGATGAAATCCTCTCCCAGCGCCATCTTAATAAAAGGACAGTGACAATGTAACAGGCTGTACGGTGAAATAAGAAGATCAATATCAGAGTCAGTCGTGCATTTTAAACCTGTGAGGTGATGCTCATGGAGCCCGAGATGTCGATGCAGAAGAACAGCAGAGCGTCAGCGGCACACGGGGGCTTTTCATCCGGGTCGAGAGAGAAGAGCGCGCTGGGTGGAATGTGGGGAGGACTGGTGGACTCCCACAACTGACAGAAGTGACACACGTGGTCCTGCAAACCAGCGTGAGGTGAAGAACATTACTGTCACAGTGAGAAACACAAATAACTCCAGCAAAGAGTGGCAGTGAACGTCTCAGAAATCTAAACCCTACTAACACACAACAAAGACCAAAAACTAACGCTTAGAGAACGTTCCCCTTTGGTTATATTTTTTACAACTAAAAGAGAACGTTCTGAGAACGTCGTCCAGAGGTTTGTGTGTTTGTTGTTGTTGTTTATTTCAACCAGCTTCATTAAAAAGGTTTGCAGTTGCTAAGTTCACCTTTAGGTTCAAATTTAAGGTTGTATTAGTAGTTTAATAAATCTGAATATGAAAATAAATCTTTAAGGAGTAATTATTTCCCACAAATCAAAAAATAACATTCCCAGAACATTCCAGGAAGTTGAAATTGTTTAACCTGTAGCTGATTTACTGATTCAGGCTGCTGCAGCAATAATGCTACGCCCTTTCCTAAAGTAAAAACCAACATTATGGGTAGTATATGTCCAAATTCTGCGACGGTTGTACACATTGGACCTTCAATTATGTTCAGTAATGCTTATGTCTAATAGCTCTCAGAGTTTGTCATAGTTTTCCAGTTGTGATTATGAGATTTACTGATTCTTATTCACGTTACAACGTCAGAAAAAGGGTGAAGAGAGGCCATTACCACATTATAATAGCAGGAGTCCAGCACAGCGCCACACTGAGGGCAGAACGTGGGTTCACTGTGTATGGATTGCACTGGAAAGATGCAAAAATCATCATCATCATCATCATCATCATGAGCTTATAGTAGTAAAAAATGAAGGCAGAGAGCCAACAGTGAAGGGTTTTATAGGGATGATAAAAGTTTACTGACCTTTTTCCTCCGAGAGTAATTTTCCTAAACTGACTAAGACCACGTTGGGATTCCCTGGAAGGGGTTCCTTATCTGTGGATGCTGAGATGGGAATAGTGTGTTATATTGGTCTTTTGAGAGACTGACTGTTGTGTTTACCTTTCGTGGCAGAAGACTGGGAAAGGGATGAATTTGAAGGGGACTTTTGAGAGGAGGAAGTAGGAGGGGACGACGCCAGGACCACCAGGTAGTCTGGCATGGACTTCATGAACGACGGTCTCGGTGGGAGAGCTGGAGCTGGGGTTTGAGACGAGAGCGGAGGCAGTTTGAACAATTAGGTCTCCTCTAAAAAAAACTTTCAGTAACATCTGTTGCCTCCCTGAGGAATCCTGAGCGAGTGCCAAAACACTGCCAGCATCTCGACATGACGTCAAACCAACCCCACCCCCCACTACCCTGTTACAATATGTGTTCATCCCATTAATATGGGCATCAGTATCGGTCTGATACTGGTCAAATCAAACAAAAACGATACAATCCAAAAATCCTATATACACATGCCTCACTATGTAGAGAATCGTAGAGTATCGTAGTAGCAGTAATTATCGTTAAATAAGTATTAATAAATGGTATCAGCCCATCTCTAACTATGACCAAAAACCCTTTGCCTTCTACCTTTGTTTCAGCGGTCTGTTATATGTTGCATATCTGTCTTTTAACGTTACGCTACTCGTTTAAACTGCATCCAGGAAACTTGGAGCCGTTTGGTGCAGGAACAGCAGCAGCTGTGATTGGCACAAAGCCCAATATGAGATGTTAGTTTTTCTCTATTTTATAGTTTTATTGTATGACTTGTTTATTTGTGCTGTTTTTACACTTTCTACAGTATTTTATCGTTTTATTCTGTTTTATTGTTTGTTCTTAGGTCCATTAGGTCTTGTGTTTTTATATTTTATTTGTTTTATTTATCTCTGATGTACAGCACTTTGTTTCAGCTGTTAGTGCTGTTTGTTGCTTCATAAATAAACTTTTTCTGTTGGTATTGTGAATATCTTTCTATATTATACTTCCGCACTTGTGGAAATGCACGTTTATTATTTGTTGTCTTTATCTTTACTGTCTTTTCTACTGTGACAATGTCAATTTCTTGACTTATCTAATCTTATTGGCAGGAATATGATTTTGCAGTTAGATTAAAACACTGCTATACTGAGAACCACACAGAGAGAGAGAGAGAGTCGTCGTGTGGCACTGACTGGCTCATAAATAAACAGCATTGTGTAAATTCATTTGACAACAGTTTAAACGTATATAAAATTTAAACATCTGTTCACCTGTTGTCTGGTTCGCCACATTGTTGTTATCCACCGGAAGCCTGACTTCATCCCCCGTGCCTTCCGGTGTGCTGTACGAATACGTTGGGTCACCGGAATGGGCGTTTAAATGCGGCTCGTCCTTTGGCAGGTCATAATTAAAAATCTGACCCTTGAGAGGAGGCTGGATGTCTGTTGGAGAGCGGCTGCTTGTGCTCGCTGTAGGTTTCATGTGCGGCGGGAGAAGAGCTGGATAACAAAAAAAGTGTGAAGCAAATCTGTGCATCAATCCGTCAGTCTGTCTGTCTTCACCATGAGGGGAAAACATGTTTTTGTGGTATATGTAGTGTGCTTTTTTTTAGGGTGTGGATCTCATTTTTCCCTTGACTGCACCAACTCTGTTTCACAGTCCTCCGGACGTTTAGTGTCACATTTTATGTGCACCATCGCTGACACGCTACATAAATGGTCCGTGGTTTAGAGGGGACACAGGTTCAGACCATTAGAATTACACTGTGCTTGGAAATTAAAATCCAATTGTGAATTTCTGTACCCTTTCACATGTAAACAAGGTTTAAGCTGATAGAAAGGAGGCAAAAACTAACTGTTATCCATGGTACTTACAGAATACAGCACAGAAACTTCATTTTCCTACATTTTTCCACACTCACAGTACCTGTCTTTCGAGGAGTCGCCGACTGTTTACTCGGGTCAGTGTGTGAACGCGCCGCCTCCAGTTTAGTGTGAAACCCTACATTTTCATAGTGCTGAGGCGGCTTCACCGGCTTTTTCACAACTTTGCCCTTTTCCAACTGGTCAACGATCATCAGAGGGGCAGGCGTGTGGAATTTTGGCGATTTGGCATCGGCAGCGTGGGTTGTTGTCGGAGGAGGAGGCGGAGGTATGCTAGGACGCACTCGGTTCACAGGAGGGAGGAGAGCTACATGAAAGAGCATCACAGTCAAGTACTTTACTTCAGAAAGGCAAAATGAGGAACCTGATGCGGCAGATAGCTAATTCTGAGGAATACTATATATATCCAAGAGGGCGTGTCTTCCCCCGAGGTAAACAGGGGAGGTTTGTGCATGTCATTGATTTCGTAACACATAATGAGACTGAACCACCCAGTTATGTTCCACCAGTGCTTAAATATTCATGGGGCAGTTATTTTGGGATTCAGCTCTGGAATGCAACTTTTTCCACAGGTTACGTAACCATATGTAGATTCTACATTGTCTCTTGCGCCCACAGAGAATGACAAAATAACCTCTTTAATGGATTGTTGCTGAATCACTGAAGCAGCGTATTTAGAGCGTCAGACCGCCCATGACTGACACTAGAATGTGAAGTTTCCTGTTGTGTCTTAAATAGCTGAAATACTTGCACTTGTCTGCTGAAAATGGAGACAACTCACGTGTTGCTTTTGAGAACGCAAAAACGTAAGAAAGAAAACAGAGACATGAATTTTATCAGTCACACCTGAGCGTTTCGGCACACTGGGTCGCTGGCCATCCCTCTGATTCTGCGGCGGCACATAAACAAACTCACAAGCAAATTCCATTGTGATTCTGCCTGAGAGTGAAAGGAGATTATTTGAAATGACATCCAATAATAAACATTGAGACATATACTGAAACCCATTATATGGATAATTAAAGTTCTAACTAACCCCAGTACTTAGAATATGATTAAAGGTTGACATGTCTTTCAGTAGTATTCTCATTTAAAGAAAAGGAAAAAAAGAAACAGTGTCACAAACAAGTTCTGTGTTAAAAAGTTAAAAACCAGTAAGTGTGTACTTACATGTGCAGAGTTTCTTTTAAAAGCCGAGTCAGTGAAACCTTAAACATGAAACCCCGCAGTGAGAAAACTTTCAGCTACTGTTTCACTGACGTTCTGTCATTCATTATTTGTGACTTCGGGAACTCGTCCAACAGGTTTGTTTCTTAGAGAGTCATGTATGACAGTGTTGTGAGTCTGTATGTGTGTGTGTGTGTGTGGGGGGGGGGTTGCCAGGTTTGAGTGGGTTAGTCATTGCACACACACACACACACACACAGATTTACTGCACATTTTTCTCCAGTTAAACATTTGTGGAAGTAAATCAAGTGGGTGTGGATCGACCAAGTAAACCTGTACGGGAATAAGACACCAAAGGTCAGTATGAATAACAGAATTTCAAAGTAAAAGAACAGCCTATATACTGACTATACGATGAACAGTATAATGGGATGTAAATCACTATGAGAGTATGGAGAATTGTACTTATAATTTAATATGATTTATTTGAATTGTAATTACTATATTTACATATACTTTAGAACCTGAGGAGAGAAGAGATGCATATACTGTACTTACAGGCCCAGAGTGACATACATGAAATTATGTTCATTTCATTTTATTTGTGTTTTTCTTGTATATTCTGCCACGTACCTTGTATTTTTTGGATCACTATTATGTTTGCACACTCATGGACCTTGACTTTGGCCTCTGTGATTTTCTGCTTTTTCTCTGGACTCGTCTCAGCGTTGTCGTTTGCTTGTTTTTCCTTGTCGAGCGCGGCCTGTTCCCTCTGACACGACTTGTGGTATGCAACTCTGGCCTTCTCCAGCTGTGGGACGTACATTCACACGTTTACTTTACAGGAAAAGTGCCGGTGTTTTGTCTCTTTGTGGTGGACAATTAGTACTTAAAGCCCAGAGTAACAGTTATACTGAGGGTTGTTTTGTGGACTAACACCTGAATGAATGAATTGTTGTTTTCATTGACACAGACACGGTGGGTCTTCGCTACAGAGGTCGCCATGTTGGACCACCATGTGCTTTAAAGACAAATTAAACATCTTTTAAGTATTAAAAACTCAAACTCATTGTTTCTTTTTGGAAGGGGATGGTGAGGACAGAGGTCCCTGAAGACCAGGATTGGGAAACACAATTCTAAAATGTTGTAAAGAAATAATGTTCATTTCACTTCATTTGTGTTTTTTTTGTATATTCCTATATTTGTTGGATTACTATTATGTTTGTACACTCAAGGACCCTGATTTTCTACATGAAAATTTAAAAAAAGTAATAAAAAAAGTCTTGTCATATCCTGCAATAAAACTCTAGGTTTGACATTTTTAATTTCCAAGTATTTCGATGAGTGCCCTGTAAAGGGTTAAGAAGAAAAAAGGACACTTTTTTTTGTTAATAATCCAAAGTAGTGGATTTACCTGCAACATTGTCATCAACGCAGCAAAAAACACAACAGAACATATCAATCCAGGCAAAAACAAATATGCTTTTATTGTGAAAACTACACTCTCCTCAGTCAAAGTAATCTATGTGTGCTTTGTCCTACACATAATAATTATCAGGTGAACATTAACCTCAAGTGCACACATGAATTTAAACCTGTGCCTGGGTAAACCTCATGTATCATTTTCAGCTGTGAATAAATATCTCTCTCTCTCTCCTGTTCTCCTTTTGTCTCATCTGAATGTGCACACACACACACACACACACACACACACACACGCACACACACACACACACACGCACACAACTCTGGCACAAACAGCACATTCTAGTCCTCGATAAGTTAATTCACATTGCAGAACGAGCGGGTTAGAATATTACGTTACGGGAACAGATTTTATCCGACATCGTTTCAGAATAACAAATGATTTTTAAAAGATTTAGAAACAAACTCTCTGTGAGAAATAAGTTTAGGACATAAACTGTTCTTGGACAGCGTGTGACGTCACTCTGGCGTGACTTCAGCGTAATTGGCCGGGTAGAAACCCTCCTTCCCGCTGCTCAGGACTCCTCGACACCAGCCCTGGTCGTCCTCCTCTTCGACCTTCAGGAACACTTCTCCTGAGAGCCAGAGAATGGAGACGGTGAAATGTTGGGAATCTCTGACTTACTGTGTTTTTAATCTACTCAAACTTTTACGGAATGTTCCCCCCTCATCAAAATACCCTCCATGCTTTAAATAGATAGCATAGCTTTGTCCAAATCAAAGCCAATTGAATCAAAATGTCATCATAATTACTTTAAGATGCACTTTCTCTTAAAGCCACTTAATGTTGGGTCTGAACAACCTCTTTAAATGTATGCCATTTAAGAGACGTAACCCCAACTCTCCTTGGATTTCCAACCTTTATGACACATCACATACATTTTATTTAAAAAACACCTCCCTGAGAGTTGGTTTCAGCCATGTTGTCATGTAATATATCAGCAAACTGTAGCTTACGTAACATAAAGTGTTTATTCGTGTAACGTGAACGCACCGGCTTTAAAGGACAGTTCATCGCCCTCCTCTCCCGCGTAGTCATACAGAGCTCGCACCTTCACACCTCCGATCATCACACTAACAGAGAAAAACACAGAAAAACTTTTCGGCTTCTAGAAATTGTACGTATCAAACGTAAAGAATATATAGTGAATATTCACGGTCGGGTCTCTTTTCTCCTCTGGTCTCTTTTCCTTCTCTTTAGCTTCTTTACTGGTGGCACCCATTCCTGAAAAAGATGAAAGTGTACGTGTGAAATCATGAATTTCTTTGACTGAAACACATTAAAAAGGTTTAATTAGATATAACTTTAAAGCTACTAACAGTGAAAGGTGTTTTGTCCAAAATAAATGTTAAAATAGCTGTGAGTGATCCAGACAGTTTGGCCAGTGACACCAGTTTCATAGTCTCAAGAGTCTGCAAGTAAATCTACTCAATAACATTTGAATATCTCATGAAACTTTATCCAACCAGGATTCACAATCTCACAAACAGATCTTTCTGCTCATGAGTTTAGGCTGTTTGTGGTTGAACAAATGCCTCACAACCCATAAGAGTCTGATCATCTTTACTGGTGCCGTACTGAAGTTTTCCAATCGCAAATTCACAAATGTCACCAGCGACCAGGCACCGATTGGATTCCACTCAAATATGCTGTGCTTTATTGGCTATTTTAACATTTACTAACACAACGTCATGTTCAATTGAAGAAGACGTGATTAGCATTTGAGACCATTTACGCCACAGGAAGTTAGAACAGACACATTTCCATAGTTACTGGAGTCGCCCCCTGGTGGCTATTCAATACATTTTTACTTCCTGGTTGGCCTCATCCAACAACAGGAAGACCATGTTCACTATGGTCTATGACAGTGGTTCTCAAACTGTTTATACCAAGAACTTTAAACTACAGTGGCGTAAATAGACCGAGTAAAATCAGTTACGGACTCTCATCATCCTCTTCCTCGCATAGTCCTCAATCACGGGTACAGTGGACGTAGATTAAGATGGAGCGAGAGATAAGGTGACTCTAATTATCATCATTATTATTATTATTTGGTTATTTGTTTCATTTTCTACACACACTGGTCAAAATTCCTCAGCTCCACTCTGATCACATACCCTGGTATATACAGTAGGAAGCTTGCGTACCACTGGTGTTTGATAACCATGGGGTCTATGGTACAGTATATATGGTCTATGACGCCCCTGTTAGGAGGGAGGGGAATACTAACTTATCTGCAACAGACAGGAAGTTAACCAAACGTTTCTGCTGCTACTAATCTGACGTATTTCTACTAGAGCTGAAACGATTATTAATCGATTACTAAATTAATCGACAACTTTTTTGATAATCGAATAATCGGTTTGAAGCTTTTTTCATGATTAAAACAAGGTTTACGATTGTTTAAGCTCCTTAAATATGAATATTTTCTTCATTTCTTTGCTCTGGATTTAACGAGAAATCATTAAAAGTCAATCATTTTGGTTTGTGGACAAAACAAGACATTTGAGAACCAAATCATCATGTCCAGGTCTGATGAACACCGATCAACATTTTGTAAGGTTTTCTGATATTCTGAACACCAAACGATTAATCGATTACGAAAAGAATCGACAGATTAATCGAATACGAAAAGAATTGACAGTTGCAGCTTTAATTGTCATGGTCGTGTTTGTAGTTTCTTCTGTTTTGCAGTCACGTACTTGAATCTTGGGCCAGTCGGTGGGCATGCCTGGACCGCGGTTGTTCTTCCACCATTTTAAATCATCCTGGTCGTTGATGGACATCAGTGTGTGATGGAGCTCACTGTACACTGCCTTCACACTGACACACACACGGACGAGAGGTGTTTATCATGACAAAACTCATCTGTACACAAACAGACTTTTACACACGCTCACCTCTCGTTGTTGGTGATGTCCAGGTGGCTGTGGATGGAGAGGAAGGTCTCCTTCAGAAACGTGATCCTCTTCGTCTCCTCCTCCTGCGACTGTTCAAAAATGGCCTCCATCTCCTCCATGTAGCGAGGCGTGTAGGACGTCACGTCCTCCAGCATCTTCTCATAGCGCTCCCTCATCTGCACAGGGGTTTGCAAAGGAGAGGCTGCCACATGCTCTCCTTCAGGAACGACAACATCGACTGTGTTTCTTTAAAGGAGGGGGATCTAAAAAGTATAAATCATTTGGTGTGCTCTCCTCTGTTCCCAGGCTGTGCTCCATAAACACTGAGCCGAGTAACAAAAACACATCTCCATACAAGGCAAATGCCTGGAACACAAACTTAAGGCTGGGCTCATGTTTGGAGTCAATAGTTCCTCAACTGAATAAATATCACTCCATGCAGCAGGGCGGGAAAACCTTTCTTGGAATGCAGCATATTTGTATCTGTGGCATGTGGTGAATCAGGACTTAAATGTGCTGTAAATGAATCCCTGATTGAACACACATGCCAGAGAGTCGGAGTGGGACGGTGTAAGTATGTAAACATCTCTCATCACCTTTTCTTTCTCCTCTGTGGCCTTTTCTTTGGCCTCGGTGATCTTCTGCTTTTTCTCCGGACTCATCTCGGAGTTGTCGTTTGCTTGTTTTTCCTTGTCGAGCGCGGCCTGTTCCCTCTGACACGACTTGTGGTATGCAACTCTGGCCTTCTCCAGCTGTGGGACACACATTCACACATACATGTTTACTTTACAGGGAAAGTGCCTGGTGTTTCGGAGATTTAGACGAGTGTACAGAAAATCTGAAGCTGCAATTAACAGACTATTAGATTATATTAGATTACAAACACATGCAGCGAGACTCGGTCCAAAGATTGACACATATCAACTCCTCTAAAGACTGCATATTAACATTTTACAATAGAAACTCGCTGGCCAATTTATTAGGCACACATGTTCAACTGCTTGTTAATGCAAATATCGAATCAGTTGGGATTTCCAAAACAGAGAATGGTCTTAGAACGAGAACGTGAATGGCAGTTCTTGAAGCAGATGAGCTCCAGCTGTTAATTGTTATTTTTTTCTTTTGGCTTCTCCCTCCCCAGGGGTGGCCACAGTGGATCCAACCATCCATCCATCTTCTACCTCTTTATCCTCCACATGAGGATTGCTGTGACAATCCCAGCTGACATAACTCACACTCACTGTCAATTTAGAGTGTCCAATTTGTGTCCTAATCCATAAATCTGCAAGGTTTTTGGACTGTGGGAGGAAACTGTACTGAAAACCTGGAGAAAACCCACTCACACACGGGGAGAACATGCAAACCTCATGCACAAAGTTCCTTGTCCCGATCGGATCGCGAACCCGGGTCTTCTTGCTGCCAAGGCAAGAATGCTAACCACTACACCAGCTGTGTGGCCGGATGCCCTCCTGACGCAACCATTACATTACATTACATGTCATTTAGCAGACGCTTTTATCCAAAGCGACTTACAATGGAATCAAGTACAATTAGCAACCCTCCCATTTAACCAGGCTTGAGACTGGCACAAGGACTCCACTGGATGTGACGACCCCTGTGACTGGGGTCAATATAGATTGTCCAGTTTGTGTCCTAATCCCTAAATCTGCAAAGGTTTTTGGAATGTGGGAGGAAACCAGAGAACATGGAGAAAACCCACACGCAACTTAAGGGGAGAACATGCAAACTCGATGCAGAGAGGCCCTCCTGACGCAGACCTCCCATTTATCCAGGCTTGAGACCGGCACAAGGACAACACTGGATGTGGATTCCCTGTGACTGGGGTCAATTTAGAGCGTCCAATTAACAATGAGCAATGGGGTACTTGAATCTACAACCCTTTGGTCAAAAGTCAGGTTCTTAACCCTGATAATTCTATAAATAATGATATATATACATATATACATATACGTATATATGTATATATTAGTAATGTATAACTATATACTGCTGTATACATAACTGAGTAAATAGATTGTAATCTGGACCTTTATCAGCCTTTTGGACCAGGGTTTTTGGGCCCGTGAAAAGCTTGTGTTGTTCTCGTGGCTCTCCTTGAACCCACAGAAGATCTTCTTTGGAAAGGTCGCCTTCTGCCAGGTCTTCACCCGCTGCCCCTCCTCTGCGACGAGCGACTGGGAGATGGAGGCGTGGAGCTCGGACAGTCGCTCGGTGGAGGAGAAGAAACACTGCCACGCCCTCATGAGGGAGCCATAAAGTGGCCCTGTGGGGGGGGAGTGGAAAAAAAGAGAGAGACGGCGGATTAGAGGTGAGTCATGGAACAAAGAAGAAACAATTACCTACTTTTGTCCACTGGAAGTTTTCAAACACATGGCACACATGGACTCATTTAATGCGACAAAAGAGGTAACTGATGATGATGATGATGATGAAATACATCCACCAGGGCTGCAGCATGCACTTTCTCATACTTACTGGAATCCACAATGGACTTCCACTTGCTGCTCCACTGGCTGAGCTGCTGTGCGTACTGTTTCTCCACCTTTGCTCGCTCTGTGAAGCAGGCCACGATGTCGTTGCAGGCCTGGAAGGACTGCTCAGTGCGGTGCACGGTGGGTACATATTTCCCTGGCTGTGAAGAGAGGCGGAGACGTCACAGTGTGTAAACACAACAAAACCATGCAAAGAGATTACGGGATTAACAAACTATTCTAAACTTTCATAAATGTAATCCTCACCATCCAGAAGCTCTCCTTCTTGGGGTCCTCGGCCGGATCTTTGGGCAGGTTCGCCATGTCTCTCTCTGAAAGAAAGTGATAGCTGTTTGTGTGATACACGAGAGTTGCCAGACTGGTTGAGATGCATAGCAAGCATTGGAAGTACAGTTTTTATTGGCAGGCAAGTGACAGTGATTACCATGGAACAGGTTGAGCGTCTGCACAAAGTAATATGCAGATACAGCAGGCAGACCTCATCAACGGAGCTGTTCCCCTTGTACGGGAAGCAGTTATAATAAAGGTGATTGACAGCTGAAGGCCTGTGCGTGTATGTGTGTGTGGACGCGAGGTTATTGCCATAACAACTCAGACAATCCTGATGAGGTGTTATTTACACTGCGCAGAGCTTGGGTGCATCTAAACCCCACTTTGTGAGTAAGGGAGAGTCTATGCAGTGGCAGACTGGAATTCACAGGGGTGGGATCTGCCAGCAGGAATAGAACAGCTGCTCCGGCATTCTTCCTGTTGCCTTCCCAAAATAAACAGCATAGAAAGGTCATCTTTCCCTTTAGCTGTGGCTAATACAAGGCCTATAAGAGCCAACTGTCTCCCAGTCTGATCGGGGGGGGGGATCATGACAACAAGAGTGTAACAGTGCAGATTTTGCTGATCTTACAAACAAACTGGGGAAAATTTGCCCAGATATAGCTCCATATTTTGCAGTGTGTGAAACCAAAGCACATGTGGCAGTGAGAACAAAAGTAGGGAGATGCATGCACAAACACGCACATAGGACGCAGTCACATTCAAGGCCTATTTCTGTCTGTGCAGACACATTGCTGGCTGAGTAATACGAAAGTGACTAACCACACCTCATCACAAGACTGAGCATGACACACACAGTCAGACTCCGAGTGGACCATCTCTCCCTCTGCTCGCTGGATTTTGTTCTTAGAGTATTTTAACTTGTTGTTATCGTGCAGAAAGTCCCTGAAAGCTTCACCTCGAGTCAACTTTATACTCTGGTTCTGTTATTGTCCATGCAGAGCGGGGAAGGAAGAGGTTTGACTCAGCAGCTCAGCCTGCATCACACTGATACGTTCATCTGTATGATACAAGTATCTGTGTCCTAAAAAAAAAACCCAACCTCAATCCACAAGCCACAAAGAACAAGAAAAACAGAGCAGTCATGCCTGTGAACAACCAGCACTTACATGTCCCTCTGAATCACCAGTGATTACTCAAGTGACCACTTGTTACTGCAGTTCAAGGGCTACAGAGGGTTTCCCTTCATTTCTCTGTCCGTCTCCCACTTTCCCCTGAGCGTCTCTCCTCACACAGCCCTCACTCACCCACTCCCTCTCTCTCCCCAGTTTTTTCCTCTTGGCACTTAAAGTTACACACACACATGCTGTTGATCTGAAAGTGGGCGTTAGACACAGTGACAATTCAAGCAAACAGAAAAAATGGTAATCATTCCTCCGCTTAATTGGCTTCAGGGTGAAAAGAATGAGGAGGAGGAAGAAACTTACCTTTTTTCTTGCCACACTTTCTCTCCCCCAGCTGAGAGCTTCTAGTTCACAGTCATTCCAGGATTAACTCGTCTGGCTCTCTGCTCTTACTTTAACCCCATCCTTTGCTTCTGAACTGTCGGCCCTGCTATCTTTGACTATAACACTCTCACTTTTCTTTGCCACTGTGCTATTAGAAAAAAAAAAAAGAAACAGCTGGAGGAATCCCCCTCCTTCTCTCTCCATGCCCATCCCTTTTTCTGTGTCTCTAAATATGGCGCTAATGAGATGCTGAACCTTCATTTTGACCGCTGGCTGGTCGCGGGATCGTGTCAGCGTGGCACACAGTCCTGTGAACTTATTAGTGAGTGTTTGACAGCAGAAGGGGGGTTCAGGTGTGTGTGTGTGTGTGTGTGTGACATGGACTGTTCAGTGCTCCACTGTGACCCTGCCATTCGCTCTCTGGTCAGGCTTAGGAAGAAAGTCGGTCAGAAAGAGAATATATAACAGTGTTTACTTATTCTGGTCATTAGCCAGGAGTAAAACGCCAGTGTTGTCCAGAGTTACTGTCTGTTTACTGCTGCCTGCATCTGCTTTACAGTTTTAGTGGGTTTTTTACACACTATTATACGCTGTGAAAAACATTTGCCTTTCAAAAAGTGTCCAGTTCTTACTCCAAAAAAGTCCAAATTACCAGAGTTTATTTGGGGAGCATCAAGAGGTGTGCAAACACTTTTTCTTCACTACTTTTTTTTTATCATTCTGTCAATCTGCCCAGCACCTGCTCTTTATTTAATTCCAATGCACATGCCTTTGCAACTTGAACAGCTCCAGATTCAGGTCATCTCAAAGACTACTTTGACCACTAGCCACGGGACGTGGTTTGCGGCGTTTGACATCAGTTTATGACATCGGTTGCTAAAAGACGGAGGTGTTTAAGGGACTTCAGAGGCCCAAGGCATGATAAACCATCTGCTTTAAGCTTTAGATGAACAGCCAAACCCATTTTCACATTAAAATTTGGTCGGCAATAATTTATTCAGCAAAAAAAATCTTTAAAATGTTTCAAATGATAAAGGTTGTGGCGTCATACCAGTCTCCTGTATTTAGTTACTCACTCATCTTCTACAGCTTTCTCCTCCACATGAGGGTCGCAGGGGTCGCTGGTGTCAATAGGGCAAAAGAGCGGGGTCATGTCACCAGTCCATCACAGGGCCACATAGAGTTATTCACTCACAGTCACACCTACGGTCAATTTAGAGCAGGGGGCCTCAAACTCAAAAAGACTTGGGGGGGGCCAGTGAACTTCTAGGCTGGTCAGGAGGGGGCCGGTCGACAAAAAATTTACTCTTTAGTTATTAGAAATTGAATGTATAAGTAAAAGTTTGTTTTATCATATATTTATGATGCAAAATGAATCTGTAAACAACATAAACAGACTCAAAATGACATGAAGACAACAGTAAGTTAAACACGAGACAAGCTTTTAAATACTTAAATATGATTAAAATATAACCTAATGTATTGTTGTTGTTCACTGTTGGTCAGTTAGGGACACTTTTCATTATAATTTTAAAATAAGTGCGACATCGACTGGGGGGGGGGGCGTATGTTTGAGACCCCTGATTTAGAGCGTACAATTTACCTAATCCCCAAATCTGCATGTTTTTGGGACTGTGGGAGAAACTGGAGAGAACCCCACACACACACACACACACAAACACAGTAAGAACATGCATATTTAGTCAATCATAGAATTTGGGGGGCCTCTTTTACCTTGGGCCCGAAAAAGCATGCCCGCTGGCTGCTGTCCCTGTACCTTGTTGCAACGGCTCTGTCGATTTAAAGTCAAATTACACCACATGAGTTAAACCTTCTTTCACCACCTCCAAAGTGAGGACCATTGTTGACTGACCATATTCTGCAGAGCTCATAATAATAATAATAATAATAATAATAATAATAAGAATAACAATAACAATAATCAGTCGATGCGGTTTGTTGACAGGCAGAAATATTAAAAGACCTGAGAGAATTATTGACTTGAAAAAGACAGAAATGCAGCTGATCTCAATGCAAATGCTGAAAGAATAGTTTTAGGAAAAAAATAAGTACTATAATTATTATAGAGATTTATAGAGACTTGTAAATACCCCAAGGAGAAGTGAAGACGTTCTGGTAACACGTGGGAGTCCAACACCTAAGACAATCAAATTAGAATTTGTTATATTTGCACACACACACCAATCAGTGACGGTGAATTTTACTTCTGCATTTAACCCGTCCTTATTAAACATCAGTTACGGATGCACATGAGCTGAGGGGGTCAACGCGTATCTGCAACCGAGGAGAAATGAAGTTTGGATAAACTGCTCAGGACCACACCAGTCCCCAATATGTTAAAACCCATGTGACGTGACGCAAGACATGCAACGAGTCACGACACAAACATGAAAAACAAAAACAAGTTTTCTGTCATGTTGTCACACCGTGAGAGGAGAATTAAAAGAAATCGCCAACATCTGTGTTTTTATGAGCAGACCCCAAGTTGAGAAATGCAGGGGCGGGGCCAAAAAAACAAAACAATATAAAACAACAGTATTTAAGAGTTTTAACTAAGAACCTAAACATTCCAGTATGCTCACAAAACAATGTCCCATTCATCTCTCTCCAAGTTGTTTTCCATCATTATCCACTCGCCCAACAGGCTTCACAACCACCGCTTGCTTCGAATTAAACCATCTCATCTTCTCTCCCACCCCACTCTCTCTTTTGTTGCCTTCAGCTCACGGAGCCTGATGGGGAAAATAAACCGGACCTGAAAACAATGTTGCGTTGAACCCGTACGACTCCGCTCAGACACCAGCGACTGTAAATTGGATCAGAATGTGAATCTGTCACAAGAGAGAGAAACGAGAATCACGGCAGGGCCACAGTTTATTTTAGAATTTATTTCAACACCTAAGTTGTACCTCTATCATATTGTTTATCAGTATATATATTTTGTTTTTTATTTAAAACATAACTTTTCATATATATATAGATAGATATATATATATACCTTTTTATCTCTGCATACATATGCTCATACTGTATGTAGTCATTATGCATTTGCTAGACCTAAAATACTCTTTTTTTTTATTCATATATGTCACGCTTTATACACTACTGCACTGCTCCAGTCTTTCCACTTCTCAGGGGGAAAAAAAGCATCCTTCATGGAAAAAAGCATTGTGGCATGAGAATAGTCATTACTTTGAAACTCACACAGAGAGAATATACATTAACTAACGCGTCGGCTTCGCTGGGGTCACCACAAGGCGAGCAGTATAGAAAGCATTTACAGGAAAATAAACAAATAAATAAACACAAAGCAAACAAAGCATTAAAGAATTTGTCCACACTATCCGGAAGACAGAGGTTCTTAAAATGTTTCAGATACCTAATATTATCTTTATTATACTATATTCTTCCGTTATCATTGTAACATATAGAGCTATAAATCTCTGTGGGGAATGGCTAAAACACAAATCAAAGGGTGTTTATGTTCACTTCTGTGTTACACACACAGTAATTACTGCAGTTACAACAACCCCTGACCTTTTTTTTTTTTTCTTTAAAAGGTGTGTGTGTGTCAAACATCAGGATTGTCACATGGTGAAGAAAAACAAAAACGATGCTTTCCGATTGGTTATAAACATGTTTAGGAAAAAGGCAATTTAGAAATACAAAGGCGTAGGTCAGGGGAAGCATTTAGCCACCGACGTAAGGGTTGACGACGCGCGCGCACAAAATCGGACGCACAGACTCACAGAGGCTGAAGTCAGGCGGAACAGAATAGCCGTTTAAAAAAGCCCTTTTTTGATCACAGCGCCTGCTGTGAGGGACAGAGAGGGCGCTCGACTTTATGGCATCAAAGAGGATAAATCCATCCCTTGACCTGTGCTACCTGTGCTCGACCTGCCGTAAAAACACAGAGAATGTTCAGTTTAGAAGGAAACTTCTCCATTGCTTTCAAACGTTTTCTCTCATTTCTATAAAACAAACAAACACAGCAATTATGTTTGAAATCCAGCACCTGTGTGCCCTCGACAACAATTAAAAATACCCTGACCAGTTTGAAACGAATGATTGCAATAAGCACTTAGTACAAAAACAAATGATTTTTACCAATACTGAATCCCGTTTAACATGTAAGCTATATTTAGTGCTTGCAGTAAGTACAAAGCTTACTGGGGCGTATCCTTTGGGGGGGGGGTATGGTAAATATAATAATATATAATCTATCATCATTTACACACACACACAAAACATTTCGCCCATTATCTGACTTTGGCTCCATAACTCACAGCCATTTGATACACAGATCTACTTAAAGCTACAAAACTGATGTTTCTGGACTTTACTCTTTAACATTTTGAACGGTTCTTTGAACTCTCCCATGACCAAAGTGTTTCTCAGCAGCAGATGGTGTTGACAATTCGTCTGTCAGTGTGTGTGAGAGAATATAGTAAGTGTTTGTGTCTATGACAGCAGAAAACGGTTAATTAATTAATTAATTAATTAATTAATTAATTAATTAAATGCCTGTCCATGAAAGGTTTAAAAGTGTCTTCCGAGTTGGGAGAAGCATCACTTTCATACAATCATAGAATTGCTTTTGTAGCCTTTCTTGACCGGGTATCAGTCCAGACATTTCATAACAATATTCCCCCGCGTGTGTGAAGTCACACTTTCGTATCCAACCCCTTCCTTAAGTCTTAAAATCCACACAACCTGTCGACGTCCGCTTCTCGTCTCTCGCACGTCTTCCGCTATTGTTCGTCTGTCTCAATTTGTATCTCATCAATGAATCACTCCTTCACTCTTTCAGTCTGTGTCTCGGGGAGAAGTGGGGACATGCAAAGGAGAGGAGAGCAGCCTGGGAAGAGACGGAGGGCAAATCAAAGTATAAGAATGAGACCAAATTAAATGGAGGCAGAACAAACTAAATAGGGTTAATAAAAAAACAGATATAGAAGAGAGAGAGAGACAGAGAGAGAAGGATGGAGGGAAGACGAAGTTACTTGTCAAATTATATGCATCTGATGAACTAATGGGATGATCCAGCTAATTTGCTCTGAAGGAAGGAGACATTGACTTTCCTTCACCTTCCTTTTTAACCTTTCTGATCCCATTGGTCTCATTGTAATCCAGCGTCTATTAGTCCTCCCTCACCTGTCAGTGAGTTTCTTCAGCGCCCTCTCGATGTTCATTCGGTGTCCCACGCGTGTCACTCCGAGATCCAAGAAGTCGTCCTTAGTGAGTGAAGGCAGATGTGATCCGTCGATCTCGTTGTCTATAAAACGCTCCCTGTGTTCGCCCAGGTTCAGATACGCCAGCCAGTCTGCAACGTCGTACTTGGTCCAGTAGGGCAACGGCTTCACCGCGAATGGTTTGGCTGGCGGAGGCGGGGTGAGCTGGGGGTAGTTAAGGCAAGTGGGGCTGGGGGGCAAGTGCATGGGGGAGGAGGCGCCGGAGAGAAAATGGGTGGGAGACAGAGAGCGGGAGACAAGGAGGGGGTTTTGACTTGGGATGCCAGATGGAGAGAACAGAGGAGGTGTTGAAGTCTTGTAGGTGTCTCCCAGAGGGAGGCCAGGAGACGGAGGAGTGAGGGGTCCAGGAAAGTCAAACGGGTTGTTGTAGACCGGTGTTGTGGGGAGTATGGGCAGTGAGGAAGGTCTGGGAGGGGCGGGGTTCGGTTGTTCTGTGTTATAGATGAGAGGGCTCGGAGCGCGTCGCCGAGAGACCGAAGACTGCATCTCCTTGGTGGGACTGCACTGGAAATCAAAACTCTTGCGAAACTTGGACCGATGCTTCGGCGACGTCGGGTACGGGCAGTAGGTCGGGGAGCGGGGAGAGTGGGAGTGAACCGGAGAGGAAGGCATCTGCGGGGAAGGGGACCGGGTCCAATTGCGCTGGACTGGTACTTGAGGGGAAGGGGAAACGGAGGGCGTTGCTGATAGGTTGGGCGTCATGATTTGACAGTGCTGTGGCGAAGAGGTGGGTAACGGCGAGGTGGAGCGTCCAGTAGGTGGACTATGAAACACGTCAGAGTAGTCTGCAGAGTACCTGAAAAACACAAAAATGTTTTTCACCAGTGAATTTTAAATGCTAACAAACTCTGCTTAAAAAAGGTTTTAATAATAAAAAACAAACACACCTGTGAATGGTGGGTGACTTTGGAGAGTGGCTCCAGTCGTCCATGCTCTTCATGCCGCCCATCTGTTGCAGCTTGGAGCTCAATTCATTGATGATGCTGGCCTTCACGCCCGAAAGAGGCGAGTGCAGCCTGCGGCCCTCCAACACCATCGCACCTCTCTGCACGACATCAACCTGTCCGTGCACCTCGACCTCACCCCAGCCCACTGACCGCGGGTCCACAGGCCTCTCTAAACAGGCAGTCAGCGCTGTGCCAAAGCCGTCCAGCTTACGCCTCCTTTCATCTAAGAGAGCTCCTTCTATCCTAGCATCCTCAAGGTTGTTTTGTCTCTGCAACTGCAATGGAGCAGGGTTGGTGCTGTTCTGCCTGCGAAGTGCTACAGACTGAACCTTCCCTCCCCCCTCCTTGTAATGAGTCATCTTTGGAAACACAGGGTTTTCCATTTTGGCATTATGCACCTCAAAAGTCTGTCCACCTGAGAAGGTTGAAGAAGAATCCTCATGTTCACCGCTTTTCTCTCCTCCTCCTCCTCCTCCGACCCCTCCCCTCTCTCCCCTCAGCCCACCCAGTCCTAGCATTTCTAAATGGTGGTCACTGCTGCTGTGACTGTCCAACTCCTCGATCCCAGAATCCACCACGCCATCTTGCCAGTCTCCGCTCTTGGGTATAATCGTGTGATGACCGTAGTCGACAACTTTCCCCCCGGTGCTGAGGCCGACCCTGGGCCCGGCCATGCTCATGCTGTAGTCAGAGGACACAGGCGATGTCGTGGTGGTAGAGGCGGCAGCAGTGGTTGTCATGGTTGTGGTAGCATAAGACATGGTGGTGGTGAGGGCAGCTGTACCTCTATCCTGGGCTGGGATGTGGCCAATGACTAACGGGTCATTGGGGCTGCTGTAATAGTGATGAGAATGGGACATGGGCTGGGATCTGTGCAGTGACGTCGGAGGTAAAGCAGCAACAGAGGTGGTGATTGAGGAAGAGGGAAATATCTGTGGGGGTGGATAGGATGGAGAGAACGCCGACTGTGTGAGATTGGCTACCTCACTGTCGTAGGAGGTAAGGCTGGAGGTCGCAGAGTCACCACCTTGTGAAGAGGATTGGGGGATATTTGATGGCTTAGCAGATGGAGCAGGTAGTGGGGGAGGTGGAGCAACAGCCTGCTGCTGACTTGGGTGTTGATGCCTCTGAGAGAAACCTTGACCTCGCTCATTCTTACCGTTGGCAAACTGTAACGGTGGAGGTAAGGGATCTGCAAATACAAACTCGTCATCGGCGTCTATTGAGGGAGCTGGCGGAGGGAGAACCATCAGTCCCAGACCTCCACCCACCCCTGATCTGACATCTGCCATAGCTTCATCTGTCTGTGCTGGGGCTGTGGGGACAGTGTACTGAGGAATGTAGCTGGTGTTGGGGGCGTTGTCCATCTGCAGAAAGGAAGGTCTTCGGGGTGCTGGTTGAGCCGGTGGTGGAGGAGGAGGATGCATGGATGGAGCACGTCTGCTGTCGTACATCTCCTTTTCTCTCTCCCTGGGACTCTGCGGGTAATACTGGTTTGAATATTGAGTGGTTCTGTCCTCTGAGAAGCGAACTCTGAGACCTTCTCTGGGCGGTCCTCCTTCTTTTTCCCTCTCCATCCGCTCGCCACCTCCACCTCCCAAGCGTAATATCCGTGGTGACTGAGGTCGACTCAGAGATGCAGGTGAGGTGGTGGTGGAGCTTAAGTGGAGAGACACTGGGGAAGTGTAGGCCGATTGTGTAGGGGTAGCAAACAGGGAGGGAGCTGGGGTCTGAACAGGAGAGGGGAACGCTCCTACTGTGGACATCTGCCGACCAAAGTGTCTGTCCTCCCTACGTGTCCTGCGGTCGTCCTTTAAGGCCCTTTCTCTCGCAGCCAGGGCTAAGCCAAGTGGGGATGAAGGGTCTAGAACTTTCCCTGTAAGCGGATGGATGAAGGTAGTAGCTGGTTGGGAGCCATGTATTGTGGGAGCGGATTTGGGTTGTCCGTCCTGATCGAGGACAGGGGAGGAATATTCAGGCAGGCCAAATGCTGGGGGCATGCTGCTGGAATAGTTGACATAGCTGTCCCCAGAAAACATGCCCTCGTCTATAGACTTCGACGGTCGCAGTCGAGGCGTGGGTACTTCCATCTGTGAGCTCTGCAAAGGCTGAATTCTTGTCCCTTGTGCTCCTCCTCCTCCTCCGTCTCCTGTTCCTCCTCCTGCCTCCCCTTGAATATCTTCCTCAGATGATAGGAAGAAAGAGGCACTCTTTCTTCTCATATCTCGAAAGCGTTCTCTTTCCCTGCGCGCCCCTCCTGCCCCTCCAAACCCTGTGCCAAAATTTGACGTGTAAACCAAGTTTTCAAGGTTTTGCTGTGAGGAAGCGGAAGGAGCAGCTGTTGATGCAGGAAAAGAAGATGGTGTAGGGGCCTGAGGTGGCGAGGATGTAAGTGGCGAGGGTAGACTGGTGTTGGGGCTGTCTGGGGTTGCATCTGCTGAGGTTTGCTCTTCTACATCCTGGGAAGTCTCAGCATCCACGCTGCTCCCCTGGCTGCTTCGGCCACTGCTACTGGTTGAGGGCGCTTTGACAATGATGGTTGGGATGGGGATTGAGCTTTTCTCTTTGGCACCACCTCCTTTTCCTCTGTGCTGTCGCAGCCCATCTTCTACTTTTGACTGCTTCATCAAAGCTCCTCGACCACCCCTTCTGGCAGCCCCCCTGCTAACCCCTCCACCCTGCTCCCGGTTGACCATCTGCGCTTGGTGTTGTGGGGCTTGTTGCGCCTTAGGCTTAGCACTTGTCGGCGGAGTGGCACTGCTATAGCCTCTCCTTAGCCCTCCCATCTTGCCACCACCTCTACGTGGTGCATCTGGCTCTCTGGCACACAGTCCCTCTGATTGTCTCCTGAGGGTGGAGACCATGATCTGCTGGTTCATCATAGCAGGTCCTCCCCTCTCCCAGACAGCTTGAGTAGGATGCCCTGGCTGGGAGTGGGGCTGGTAGTGGGCTTGAGAAACAGGGGGGATGGGCATAGCAGGCCCTCTTACAGGATGAGGCCCTGCAGATAAAGGTGGCTCTGGAGCAGATGTGTTGGGAGGTGGGGGGATTTCCTCTGGCCCTGGCACCGACAAGCTCCGAGCCAACTTCATAGCAGGTGGGTGGAGGTACTGCCGCTCCTCCTCTGTTACACCTGACCACACAGACACAGGCAGTTACATTTCCTGAGCAATGATAAACTTCCATGATTCATCCATTCATATTTTTTTATTCCAATCATGGGTTACATACATACATTACATATCTCTTTTTTCTTTTTTATTCTACACCATGAAAGGAAAGGAGCAGGATATAATTGCAGTTACCAATAGATTTTTGACGCATCATGACTGCGTGCTGAGGTCCATGGCCTGGCTGAAAGTGAGCTTGGTTGTAGCCAAAACCTGGTCCTTGTTGCGCTGTGCTCACAGACGACTGTTGCTCATAGGGTTGCTTCAAGTGTTCAATTCCAAAGTTAGGAAAAAAAAGAAGAAGAGGAATCATTTACTCAAATATATTAATGATAAAAAAATGCTGATGCTGTTAAAATTACATTGATTTACAGTAAAATGCACTACAGTAGAGTAATAGTGTATCAGGCAGACAGAGCATAGCTGAATAGTCACAACCTGACTCACGGTTAAACAAATGTTTTCATGTGGGTGGTCTATTGTCGATCACTTTCTCTAAAGCACAGTGAAGGGTAGACGACACTGCACTGAAAACTGAGCAGTTTCATAGATAGGAGTCCTTTTTAAATAGCATTAGTCACTTTCTTGAAACTAAATATGTGCTGGATCCTTAGCAGTGGAGAGACTTCGTCTGGTGCTGGTGAAGTACTGTGAGGGAGGTCCACGGGTGTACAGTGTTTGTTAATGGAAGCGATCACAGGATGTTATCATTACGACGCTAACTAGAACCATTTGTTACCTATTCCCAACAGTACCTCATTGGAGACATTGGGAACAATGCTCCTGCTCCGGTCCCTCTTCCCCCCATGACCTCTCTGGCCCTGGTTGTCTGGTGTAATGGTGTGCTGGGCAGCGGCTAATATTTCATCCAGTTTATCTAAAAAAAAAAAAGCCAGAGAAAGGGCCGGGGCCACAAGTGAAGGGGTGGAGGGAGGATGTGAGAGAAGAAACACAAAAGAGGATATCAGTGAGCCCACTTTGTCCCCTCAAGGTATAAAAAACACTGGCCCCCATTTAGACTTGGTATTGACACGATTGCCCTCAGTGATACGACTGCACGAAGTAGAACTAAACAAAACTCCTTTGGCAACACGTGATAAGATCTGGTGTCCCTGTACTGCACTCAAATGCACACATCTGTTCACAAGAAGAAGAAAATTATATTTATGACGGTGCAGATGTGATGACAAACATGCTCGTGAGCTCCTTGCACTGCTGTAGGATGAATACGACATTAACTCATAAAAAAAAAAAACTGCGGGTGAGAGGTGGTCAGTCTCCAATGTGTCCTCAAACTTCCTATTGTGCAACTGCTAGGAAGCAGGGTCAGTGCCGCGATGACACATTCAAAACTAATTGGGAGCATTCAGACCTGTACTTAGCGTAATCTGGCCGCAATCACTCAGGACTGATGTTAATACCAGGTCTGAAGGGTCTGAGCGATTGATTTCTTACTTAGTGCCATCTGATAGACTGTCCTCTTCTTATCAGGACCCTGAGACGACTCATAGTCTATTAAAAGGAAAAAAAAAAGAGAGAGAAAATGGAAAGAGCATCAAACAGGCTGAATTTTAATTAAAGCTCGGGGGCTGATGGTTGCAGTGATAAAGGTGATAAGGATATTCACCTGCTTTCTTTTTCCATGGAGATGCAGCTGTTACAGTAGCATGCATAATTTGGGAAACAGAAATTAAGTGTGATAGGAATTTGCTGTACGGTGATGTGTACTAAGCAGATGAACGAATGGAATACATACTCCGACACATGTGAGGGTGTGAACGCTGGTGTGATGGGGAGGGAAGGTGATGGGGACAGAAATGACAATGAGCGCACACAAATCTATGATTGTCCCACCTTTGTCCACTGTGTGCAGCACATGTGATGGAGAAAAAGAAATAAAAACAAAGATGAACTTGTGATTGATGGGATTGTAATTTCTTTCACCACATCTTTTCTCTTTAACAAAAAAATGGTTTCCCCAATTTGCCATTACTGGTGGAAAAGAAAGCACCCACACTTAAATCATTTTCTTGGCTTTCTGCATCAACTTGGTTAATATTTAATGCCGTGTTTCCCCATAGTGCCACAATACTGAAGCTACTAGCCCACCAAAAAGAAGCTTCTTTTCAACGTGTCCTCCCCCACACCCAAACTATTTGGGGGACATAAATTTAATTTAGTTTGTCTCCAGATCCTTGCTCCTTTTTATTTTATTCTCAAGTTTCAGTTTTTTTTGTCTCCTTTATCGCCTTACCCATGTCTTCCAGCTCTGATGTCATCGACTTGGAGCGGAGGGCGATGGCAGGAGGAGTCAGTCTTTTTGTCTGCTGCGGAGCTGCCAAGGGAGGTAAGCCAAATGCAGACTTAATGTTTAGTATTCTTGTATACACGTGCAGACAGCCACAATGCAGAAGTAAACATGGCATCAGCTGAATTGTTACAGAATAGAAACAACGTGAGAAAATCACCCTCACCCCTCTTGCGGGTGGTGTCCTCCAGCTCAGGGTTTCGAGCCACCATCACAACTTTCACCATGAGGTTGTTGCCGCCCTGTCTGATCATGTTGACCACCTGCCGGTGGCCAACCTTCACCACATTCTGGCCGTTCACCTGGAAGACAACAGACACACGCAGGAGAAGTGAACGTGGAACAAGCCAACGCGTTGCACTGCTTTCCATCTAAATGATGTGACCAGCGGTACGTGTTTGGCATACGTTTCAATTCAGGCAGCAACACAACTACAAAGATTTGAACAGATACATCGTTGAGTCATTGAGTCATTTGAATACCAGTGAGCCATTTGTGTGACAGTGTGCGTTACGGAAGATACTACCCATAAGTATGTTTGTATAAGTGTGTAATCTCTTAAAAAATTAAAATAGTTGGGTTTTGTAGCCTTCCATTAAGGCTCTTTAATCGAAGGCCCTTGATTAAGGATTTATGTAGACCACCATCTTGTGTTTGGCATCTTGAAGCGACTCCACCCAATCCACAATGAAGAAGAAGGAAAAGAAGAGAAAGAGGGAGAGAGGAAAGGGACGGGTGAGTGGTAATGATGGCAAGAGTGTTTTTAGACAGGCAAAAGGTTCAGTGTAAATAAATGTGGCTTCTTGCTGAAGGACAAAGTACAAAAAAATCAGGACCTTAGATTTTGTTCTGTGTGTAAATGCGTGATTTTCTCACCTCAATGAGGAAATCCCCCATCCTCAGGCCCACTCTCCACGCCACACCCCCTTCATCAACAGACTCCAAGTACTGCAGCGCTGGAAACGCTGGCGTTGGAGTGAACTCCTCTATGGGAGTCTGGGCTGAGGAGACAACAACGACAAGCATGAGTGGACAGAGCTAACAAGAACACGGGTTAGAAAATTTGAGAGGGGATGGAGAAGTGAGAGAGAAAAGAAACGGCGTATGAAAGTAAAGAAATCTACAGAGACTGAGAAATATGTGATGAATCATGTGTGAGAAACTCACCTTTGGCTCCTCTGAGCACAAAGCCAAAGCCCTCATTGTCTTTCTTCTGTAAAAGCACTGTCTTTTCCTTAATAATGTAGTCACTAAGAGGGAGTGAGGAGAGAGGAGAAGAGGAAGGTAAAACAGAGTAAGATGCGCAGAAACCAAGCGAATTGGAGAGGAAGGGAGCTCTATGCTCTCTATGGCAAAATACAGGTGGCACTGTCATGCAAAACAAAACATTTTCTGACGATGGAACACAGTTACACTGACCGACATTATGAAGTAACACTGCAGCAAATGATAATTAAGATGAAGAATGTCACACAAAAAGCAGTAGTGCACAAAAAAGGGGTTGATGGTAGGGTCACAATGAGAGGAAATGCACATGAGATGCCATATGATGAACTAATCCAGTTTGAGGCGACGCTGACACTGGGCTAAGGGGGAAAAGCGCATTAGAAAAAATGTGCACATACACTTCACTGATAATGGAAAACTCCAAATGCACCCAAATCACCGCATTAGCTCTCAACGCCTCTGGCAGCCTTTGCAAGGACGCCGCTTTACTCCCGAGCACCAATACCGGCCACACATGACACTTCAAATTATGCACAAGAACAAAAAAAAAAAGTTGGGCAGGCCTCAAATATCCCACCACAATCAGCTCCTCTCGCTCAAAGACGGCAAACTGTGAGGGGAGAAATCATGAGCACAAACACTGGGATGCGGTCCTGTGTTGTGAGACAGTTGGAGTCGCATATATCGACTGGCCCGGCAAACTCCTCCATTATTCCATTACCATGATGACTGTGACTTTTGGCCAAACTGCTTTACAATGCTTCCTCTAATGTGGGACTGTTTTAAATGGACTCGGCACACATACGGCCACATCTCATGACTCATTTTTCTGAACTTGATTTTCTAACAACGTTAATTCAGGTTCAGTTAGAGAGCCTGGAGCTGGAGCAGAGCCGTATTATTTAAGAGGAATTCCACATATTTATTTCCGTGTTAGCTTGTTCTCCTCAATGTAACTGACCAGGCCACTCATTCTCTGGGTTCAGTTAGAGTGTCAATTTCAAAGAATTGCCTTTATTTACAGTGATGGCTTGACTGTAGTAACAATGCTGTACACTCAAGGACATCATTTACCAATGGAAGAACCCCCCATGTTAAGTGGGACTTTTAGGATTGATGATGAGTAGCAAATATACAGTAATTTAAATATGTCAAGCACCCCTTACTCTATAAATATAATATAATACTATAAATATAATTACTGCCTACTTTTCAGACAGAAAAGCCCAAAAGCAGTGGTGCCAACTTGAACCTAAATTGATTGGCAGCTTGGCATCTCGATGATAACTCAGGCTTCAAACCACTTATTGAAAAATCAGTGTATCGTTTAAAAGTGCCAATATGTTATTTTTAAGTTTTTTGGCTTTCTGGCACAAAAGCCGTTCAAATTAATTTTGCTTCTGCCACTCCAGAAACCAAACCAAATTATTTCACTGGCACTAAATTAACAATGACAGTGGAAAACAATTAAAACAGTGTCACTTACAGGGCAGACCCAGTTGCCGTTTTTATCTATTAAAGTTTGGTTGTGGAATCACGGCGGTACGGCAGAGTCATGAACATTGTCCTGAAGATCCAGACTTTCGACACCAAGCCGTAACTTTAGCACTGAACAGACGATCGCTAGTTTCCCCTACTGAGGTCCATCCCTCGTGTGTTCTCCATCAATGTTACTGTTTCGCCAACGCACAGCCGCCTTCCAGCCATCTGCTCCTCACACCTCATTCCTTTTTCTCTCACCCTGTCCTCCATCATGCTTTTCCCTTTCTGAAGATCAAAGTAACATTGAGTGGGTGGTACGGATCCTTCAGGGTTCGTCATCCGTCCACTTCCACAAAAGGAGGGAAACCATGACCGACCATTGCTCCTCCAGGTGATTCTGAGGTGCACATTGCTGACACTTGCACACCTGGTTTAGCTCATCAGCCGCCACCACAGTGATCACTGGGGCTTAATTAGAGCCACGAAAAGTGCAAATGTCCCCGGTTTATGGCTTTACTTAGTTAGGACGCTGTGTCTTTCAACTAGCTGCATTAGAGCTGTAAGCCTACTCGAGTTGTTATGTACCCTCCTGAGTCATCCTCTCTTCTGTCTACAATTACTGAGGGAAAAAAAGCAACTTTTTAACCATTCACCTGCTGAATGTACATGAAGATTACAAATACCCCCACGGCCCGCCTCAAGTGACAGATGTGGCAGTGGACGGAGAGACAGATGAACTGTACATAATATACAGATATCGTTCATGTACAGCAGAAAATACTGACATATACACTCATATGTGGAGACCACACATACATTATTTAGTGTATATAGTCCCAGGCACACAAATGCAAATTCATGCACACACACACGCACAGAAATGACAGGTATCTCCAAAAAACTGACATATTGCACACTTGACATTCATCTCTGTGGACAATCAGAATAGCACATTATTTGAATGACACAGTGGCATGAGGAAATAAAAAAAATATGCGATGTGACGGTTAAGGGAAGAGGGATAAACGGAGAAGGGCTGGTGAATGAAAAATATCTACTTAAAGAAATCATGACTCAAAGAGAACGAAATACACCCACACTGTCTGACTGAAACGCATCAATATGTGCTCCCTTTCATGCACTGACACACACACATTTACAGGCAAAGACACAGAAATAATAATAAAAAAAAATGCTGCAGACTCTCCATTCAATAGCCACTTCCGTCTCCACAGATATACACATGCATGAAAACACAAATTTAAGACACACACTCGCACAGACAGAATAGATAGCTTATTAATCTGTCTTTGAAAAGGCACGGCCTCTCAATAGCATCATCTACCTCTCCCCTCTCTCCATTGTCCTCTCCTCACATCCATAGCCAGCCAATGAATGAGGAAACAGCCGCTACCTGTAAATGAACCACACGCTCCTGTTTCTGGGGCCCAGTGACGGCCACGAAGAAGAGAGGGAGAGAGAGAAATCTCTCTCTCCGCATCCCCCCATTGCCATGTCCCCCCCTCCTCTATCTCGCACGCTCTCCATCACCTCCTCCTCCCTCCTCCCTCCTCTTCCTCCCACCTCCCTCCTCCCTCCTCATGGTCTTCTAGCGAGAGCTGAGCCGGAGAGAGCCGCGAGGGTGGAGGAGAGGGAGCGGAGCAAGAGAGGTGGGGAACGAGAAAAGGAGAGAGAGGGAGAGAGAGAATGATGCTCTGCAACCCCGCATACATCAGACAAGGCGAAAGACAATGAGAAACAAAGACAGATAGATAGAGGGAGAGAGAGAGAGAGAGAGAGAGAGGGAGAGAGAATACCAGCGATTATCACAACAGGGAGAGTGTGTATTGTATGGCGAGTGCTGGTGGACGACAGGAAGAGGGTTTGGTTGCAAAGTACGGGAGATGGAGAGCTGAATGTGCGGGGGATGGGTTATAAATGTAAAGCGACTGAGAGGAAACAGAGACAGCATTTGCTCATTCACTGACTGCTGTATCACAGATACACAAACAGCTGATTCCCACCGTGGATTTACACACACACACACACACACACTGCCAACTTTCGTCTCACCCCCTTTCTCATCTAAACCAGAACTGTCATCACCACACGGACTAACAAACACCAACGCTCTCTCCATTTCTCTCTGAAACAGTAATTGACATTCTCCCAAATGCCGAGCAGCAGGGGGGAGGGACGAACACACGCGCTCCGGATCACCTTGCTCTTAACCGAGCACCCACTTCACCACAGCGCTGCAATTATGCTTAACCAACTTAACACAGGTAACACAACTACGACGGCACAACTGCAGCTGCTCTGAAAGACAGCGAGGGCTGTGCAGTGCACGGTTAACACCAGCTCCACTGTGTGAGAGGCTGCAGAAACTGGGTGGCAAACCGGTAAGTCCGTCTCATTAGCCACGGCGGTTTAAGCAATATTTGGTGTTTCTGCCTCCTCATGACTCATCAGGAGACGGGGTGTTTTAAACACACGGCCATATTAACATTTCAGCGAACAAACTCGAGACCTGAGCCGCAGCTTTCCACAGATGTCACCGAGGCAAGGAGGAAGGAACCCCACACCTCTGTGTCTCGTGACAACAACCTTGTGTTCCGCGCAGCACGAGGAGGAGAGGGAGGAATGTGAACGGGAGCGAGCGACAAGTGTGTTTGTGTGGGGGAGCCAAAAGAGGCAGAGCTGAACATGACATGGCTGCTCTTTGTGTTATCAGCACTGACGCAAAACAATAGAGAACGCCGTTCAGGATCAGCACAAAACACACACACACGCATTTGTCAGTTTAATGCAACTGAGGTTGAAGTTGATTGTTCACAGGCTGCAGCCAATCAGGTTTTACACATCATTAATTCATCACATGAGGATACTGACATAATCATGGTGCAACGTCCAGATAGTTAACACTGAAACCTTATGAGGAGGAACACATTTTATTAGAATTATATATTACACGGTTAAAGCTATTTACATGGGAGCCATAAATTGTATTTATTAATATCAGTTATTCTCGTTTAATAGGATTTTTAGCCATTAGGCAAGGGCCACCGTGTTTGTACAGCAGCGTAAAGGTTGCTGCAGATGAATGACGAACGTGTCTGCCCACGTAAACCTTTACATAGGCTGATGAAGAGGCAGGAGGAAAGTGGAGATCAGATACACCCACACTGGGAGAATAAGTGATCAGATGTCACTTATTCTCACACACAAGACCTTCAGTTTTAAGCTTTTCAGACAACTTATTTGTTTTTACCTGGGGCCATCGGTGCCGTCGTAGGCTCCGACGGTGACGTTGCGGAAGAGCTTCCTCTTGGCTTTCTCGCTGCGCGACTCTGCGAGGCACAGAAACATATGCTCCCATCAAACTTCACCTTCTGTCGTGACACCGCCTCTGCCTGTTTGTTCAAAGCCTTTCCAGCACTGACACTAAAATTAATCAAATGCATTTACACCACATTTTTTGTGGCGTCTTCAGCACGACATAATGTTTGGCTTGTGCAAAAGTGTGACGCGCTGGATGTTACAATGACTTGGAGATGCTTTTATTAAACCTGTACGTGCTATTGTATATAATCACTGTATGGCTTGTCAACGTTTCATCCAAAATAGGTTATTCATTTCTTCTTTCGGTGTAGAAATGCACAAACAATACAAGAAACAAATGTCCAATCAGACTTAACTAACTATAAATCCCTTATAAAACAGCCTATACATTATGAAATTTTCAAAATAAAATGTGAAGTTCCGCCTTACCTGACCGATTGTCTTTGTTGTGAGCAGCCACCTCTTCCACACAGTCTGAAGGAAACCAGCCAGTGCGTCCTTTCACCGTTCCCTCCCAGTATCCACCTTCACCAACACTTAACACTGGTGAACAAACACACAGAGAGATCAAGAGAGGGTGAAAGATTTGTGATGACTGGATGCCGGCACTTCTCATTTCTTGTCCCTTAAGTGTGTCTCCTTTCCTTGTTGTTGATCTTTTAGATCTACTGGTAAAGTAGAGAACATTAACCCTTTAAGTGAGTAAGTGCTTTTGTAAGTGCATTTTTTCAGAATGACTTTCAATATCAGGCAGTTATTTACAATGTACTGCATGATAAAGTAGTGTATTTACAATTTAATATGAAGAAAAACTAAAAGTTTTATTGAAAAACACCGCAGTTGTACATGAATACTAGATTTCGCGTGTTAAATTTGAAATTTGAACACTACATATTTAAAATAAAATTTGTTTGAGTTTTTGTCTCAATGTTCAAAAACAGGACAAAACTCTTTTCTCTCTGGTGACAAAGACGCCGATTCTCCAGCTTCCTGCAACAGCACGGGTGAAATTACCATAATAAATTGTAATTACGGTAACGCAAAGTCTGCGATACACTCTGTGTTAAAGGGTTACAGTATTTATGTGAAAATAACACCATTTGTTCTGTGGATGACCTGCCTTATATTCCAGTGTGTGTGGTTTGGCTCTGTCTCACCTTTAACTTTATCTCCTTTGCTGAGAGACAGCTCTCTGTCTCCACTGGCTGAGTGGGCACGAGTGGCCACGTACACTCGCCCTGGCACCGCACTGTACATACGCTTTATCTGACCTCCACCGCTGCTGCCCGCAGAGGTCGCGCTACACAGACAGAGAGAGAGACGGAAAGAATGTCTCTTACAAAAGTCATGGCATAAAAGCTGGTGTGGAAAAACAAAGCGAGATGACATACTGCTTGTCAGGCCACATCAGAGACAGTCGGCAGTTGAGTCACGCTGATCAGTCATAGCAACACGGAGAATTCATGTTGCAGCTGTGTATTTACTAAGCGTCTCACATTTAATGATAACATTTCTTACACAGCCAGGGCTCGCCTGTGCCGCGCTGTAAGCACATTCTGTACAAACGTTGCCTTGTTTATGCCCGAGTTGTGGTCATTGTTATCTCACTGTGTGGACTTTTTTTTTATTTTATTATTTTTTTTCCAGGCTGCAAGTAATCTCTTCCACATCTCCCTTCCCTTGCACAGAGTTTACTGATACCACACCTAAAATATGTGGCATTCTTGCAGTTAAAGATAGTGCACATGGTATTCTTACCGAGACATAAATAGCAACGTATCTGCATATAAATGATGATGATGGGTTTGGATTAGTTGGGTCGTGGTCTGAAGAACCCACCACATGCTGCATCATCCCAATAGACTGGACATAGCCCCCAGTTTGAAAAGTGAAGCCCAGGAAGTAGTGCTGTCGCTAAATACACCAGACTCCTCTGTTAAATATTGAGATTTTAGACATTTCCCTGGTAATTGTTGGAGATTAACCCATGTTTTTAGAATTGTTAACTCACTGGATTTACAATGTCAGTAAATATTATTATGGAGGGTTTAATCTAAATTTAGTCTCAATTGATAGTTTGCGGTCTTCTTCAATAGTACATGATATAGATTTTTTAAATGTACTCCCATTCAAAAAAAAGTATGGAACATATGAGGAGACACCAATATGATTGACAGCCGGTACTGTCCAGGGGTTAAATCACAAATCTTGAAGCTTCAAAATGGGAACTCTTTTTTTCTAAATGAAAGACTACATCCATGTTTATACACAGTCTACGATCTTCCCTCCACGGGCTCTTTACCTCTGTCTGCCCCGTGGCTGCCGGTGTCTCTCCTCCGTGTCACTTTGGCCTCCTCTCCCTCTGGATGGGGAGCGAGTACGATTTCTAGGGCTGCTGGAGCTTCTGATGCCTATGGAGGCTCTGCGATGGACCTGCGGGAACACAGAAACAAAGACAGAGCTCCTGAACTGCCACCAGTCATCACGTAACACCACAGAAGACAGACGAATCTACACCTGATGGTCCTTCAGTACCTGTCCTGGGTTGGGATTTGTCGAGGCCTTGATGGGAAGGATCTGAGGGTCAGACTGGGTCATGGTGTTATCGCTGTTAGCCCGCAGCAGGTGGTGGGAGTGGAGCGAGGGGAGAGGCAGCGTGTGGGAGCTCTCTCTGCGTTTGGGAACATACTTTGGCGATTCCAAAAAGGGCACTGAAGACAGAGGTGTGAGACGCGGTGGTGAGGATCACACAGTGAGGATTCAGAGGTGGAGAAGAGGAGGAGGAGGAGCTCAGTATCATATGCGAGGATGGAATAGGAGGACAAATCAGGAAGATTGTTAGGGGGAAAATGAGACAAAAGGCAAGGAAGTGGTGTTGGAAATGATTGATTAAATAAAAGGCTCAGTGTTTAGCATTATGTTGTGTATAATCACTTTAAAAATTTTGGTGGCTTGAACGGACAAGAGGAAGATTAATATACAAACATAGAAGAACAAGATCCTGTCTGGCATGTAGAGGCCACCGTAGTTCCTAGAGGCACTTGGGTAAAGGGAATCGGAGTCATCTGATTGTTACAATTTGCAGTCTCAACAAAAGCTGTTGCAAATTCGTACACACTGGACCTTTAAATATTGAATTACTCCTTCAAAAGAGAAAAAGTTTGGCACAAACTCTTACCTACGTCAGAGTCTTTGTGGTTTTTGATGATTTCCCCGAGTTCAAAGTGACCAGACATTACAGCGAGCTGCGAGCGCAGAACAAAAAAAAACGCAATTATTGCGTTGTCTCCTTTCCTCTTTAGTTTCTGTTCATCAGAGCTTCCCTTAAAACATGTAAAACATAGCTCTCAATAATAATTACATCACCATTTACCTGAAAAGGGGTCTGACCATGTTTGTTCTTTGCCTCCTTATTTGCTCCCCTGTACAGAAGAACACGGACACAGCTCTCCTGCTCTCACACACACACACACACACACACACACACACACACACACACACACACACACACACACACACAGAGGAAAACCTCAGTAATAATGAAGCTAATGATAGTTGAATGTTAGGGACCTGTTTCCATACTTGCCTTGTTGTACAGGGCAGAAATGTGAAGTGCGCTGTTCCCTGAGGCATTTTGAGACGAAGTGTCGGCCCCATAAAACAGCAGATGCTCCAAGTGCTGGGAAAAGCCATTCTGGCATGCCTTTTAATGTTGAGAAAGTGATAGAGAGATCCACAATTTATCAGTGTTAAACGGCATAGAAGGAGACACGAGAAGAGGGTGTATTTATATACTGTAGTCCTGTATCAGTGCAAAAGAATAAGGAACAATTTCACAAAAAGACATACACAGGGAAAGATTCTACATTTAGATCCGTAATTACTCTAACGGGAGAACAGGTCAGAGCTAATTACATTGTACAATGGTGGAAAAGAAATGAAACAAAAACACACACACACACACAAAAAAAGAATATTAAAACAACAGAAATGAGCTTTCAGCAGCCAGTGAGGTTTCCTCATATTTTTTCTTTTCCTGCTGGGACTAAAATATCACAAGATGTTCAAAGTAAAGAAAGAAAGAAAACACGAGCGGCACGGCAAAACCAAAATAAAATACCATGACAACCGGCTCGCAGCACAAACGCATATTCACTATAACGTCACAGGGATATAATGTAGGCAATGCACCCGTCTCTGCAGTGAGAAACATCATAATTATGCAGTGCATCTTTCTAAACTGGGCTGGAGATGGTCAAGCACACACCAGCTTGATGATTTCTCAGGGGCCTGACATGCCTCTGACAGGCGGGCGTGGATGGAGCGATGGCAGGATTAAAAAAAAAGAAAAAAAAAAAAAGGTACCTTATGCATTTCTTCCATTCCAAACTCCTCTTCATCCCTGTGCTATGGAAAAAGAGAGGCAGAGAGAATGGAGAGATGAGTGAGGCAGGCCAATGGCGGAGAAGACGGGTGTGAGGAGCATGCTGAGGGACACTGGAACACAACATCAACAACGTAGATAAGACACAGGAATGTGGGTGCACTGCTTCAGTTTACGTGCAGACAGACAGACAAACTTTCCACTGGCACCTGATGGCTCTCGTCCCAGCCATTCTCGTCCCTCGTCCCCAGCTTTGCCCTATAATACAGCAAGGTTTCACAGCATGTTGTGTCGCCCCCTGTCAGTACAGTGTGGTACAGCGGGGTCAGGCCATAGCGGTCTTTGTAGTCTGGAGATGCTCCGAGGGACAAGAGAGCCTATCAGCGAGAGACAATGAAGACTGTGTGTAAAGTGTGCGTAGACAGGAAACAGGAAGAAGCGAACACTTTGAATTTAAATACTTAGAATTGTGTTTTGATTAAATCAAATAGATATATAAAAATATCACTTAAATGGGAAACACTGGCCTACAGTACAGCTGGGACAGCAGACACAAAATCTACTCAAAACATCAGAGAACTACAGCGGCCTTGGAATACCAGACAGGATTTTGTCCTTCTCAATTTTGCAGAGTAAGAGTCAGCTTCAAAATGCATCTAAAAAAGGCTTATTCTAAGGCCATTTAACCAGTAAAACCACCTAGATGCTACACACTGGACCTTTAAGGATGCATTAAGTGCATTTATGTGGCTTTATTCAGTCCACACTGTTTGTAAATCTGTGCCTGTGAGAACTTACAAGCAGCCCGGCGTGATTTTGAGCCCTGACGGCTTTGTGCACCGCCGTCAGACCGTCTCTGCTCCTGAAGTCCAAGTGAGCGCCACCCAGAACCAGGAGCTTGATGCCCTCCACCGACAGGCCGGACTGCACGGCCACAGAGAGCGGGGTCTCTGACCCACAGCGGAGGTTTAAAGGTCAGGGAGGGACGGCGGGTAGAAAAGTGAAAATCACGTACAGCGTCATTAACTTGAAAATATAAGAATAAGTTGGAATATCTTAGAGCAGGAGTCTCAATCACAAATAACCTGGGGGCCACTAAGCATCTAGTCTGGACAGCAGGGGGCCGGTCAAGTAGGGGTGGGCGATATGAGTTGAAAATGATATCACAATATTCACAGAATATTTCACAGAATTTCACAATAAAAGTGTCTTTACAAAACCTATTTATGATGCAAAATGAATCTATTGCTTCAAAAACATATAAAAGTAACTCATTATTATAAATGGATATTAAGTGGTGAGCCACGTTATGGCCCGCGGGCCGCAGGTTTGACACCTCTGCCATAGAGTGAGCATATACTGTACATACGCTTTGGACAAACTCACCTCCAGAGTCAGGGTCATGGAAATTTGGATCGAGACCTTTATCGAGGACTTTTGACATTTTCTCCATCGCTCCGGTCTGAATGTAATCCAGGAACTTCTTCAGGCTGGCCTGGGCAGAAACAGAACAGGGGACGATGACAGTGTGTAGAACAGTAATGTTTGACAGTAAGTGAAGAGGGAGGGAAGAAATACCTTTGTGCTGAGCTTTGCCAGAGCCTTCTCGTCCAGGTTTGTCTGCTTGTAAACTCTGGTTTTGTACCTGAACTGAAAAACCAGACAAAGAGTTGTGAAACTGATTTTCAGTGACAGGATATGCAGATAAAGTCAATTAAAATGGTTCATATTATGGTACATGTGGGTTAGGGTTAGAAATGCAGCTTTAACAAACAAAAAAAAGCTCTGTTAACCTCTTGTTAACTTCACTCTCCCACTCAAATTCACTGGAACATCAGTACACTCTATACTGTAAATACTGTGTATTTTTACATGTTTGTATTCAACCAGCTGGCATCTACAGTTTTCTTTAACACACAGCAAAAAATCTCAAGCCCCAATATACAGTAGGTCACATGACGTGACAAAACTGCATAGTCGCGAATGTAATAATATAATGTACTGAGATTCTCAGTGCTCTTACAAATGCAGTGATCTTAACGTGTTACAGCCCTTTAGGAATAAAAGACATTGGTTTAAATCCCCAAACAACAAAAAATCTGATATGCTTCAAAATACGAGCCAGCTGAGGTCTGGTTGGTTTACAACCCACTCTTTCTCTCTCTCTCTGAATGTCGTCAAGCAGTCGTCAATGAAAACCATGTGAATGTGAATGGATGTCTTTACATCTGCGTGGTAACGACATCAAAACCATTCACACGAGGTGAGGGGAAGAGGACTGAGCTGATGGAACTGAAACACATACAGAGCAGCAGCTGCATTTTAAAGCATCAGAGATGTTTTGGACTAATAGCTGGAATACTGTCACTATTCCAGTGGTTGTACATTGTTAGAAGTGGCAGCATTGATATCATACACCACACCAATGAACGCCACTCTGATTGCAGCGCTGAACTGCACTCGATTCATTACTCCTCGTGTTATAAATACTTTTACTCGTGGTGCCGTGAGGAGATACGTTCTAGCGTGGAGGCGAATCTGGTTACGAGGCCTCATCAGTACACAGACATGCCCTCATATGGAACCATGTCAAGAATGTAAGTGCTCTGGTCTCAAGCCAAACCCTGGAGTGCATGATAGGATTTCAGCCCCACCCACAGCCCGAGAACGCTGCAACACTGCAGCTTTGTCCACCAGAGGGCACTGTGGGATAATTCACAGCATGACACCACAGCTCAATGCAATTAGACATCATTTATGTGCATAAAATTATTGTCATTTTTACCTTTTTTGTTTTCTTTACTGAATGTAAATATGTAAAAATATCCATGCACACAGTAATAATAATAATTTTGTGGATCCATTGTGGGAATTCTAGGGAAAGGGAGGGATGTTAATGATGCCTCAATATTTTTTTATTTTTTTTTGCTAAGTCTATTTAGCAAATAAAGTTTTACCATGGGACATTGATAACTGGCAGTGGCAGTTTATGTATTCACCCTCTATGGCATTGTTGCTTTTCTGCTATTTGTTTTTTTTATAATATTTTCCCTTCTTTTATGAGTTTAACTTTCATGTCTTGTGTTGTTTGCTAATGGTTCAAGACACATTTGTATAAAGATCATTGAGGACATCGATCTATTCATCCATCCATCTTCTACCACTTTATCCTCCACTTGAGTGTCGTGGGAGGAGCTAGAGTCCATCCCAACTGACGTAGGGAAATAAAGCATCTATCTATTTATCCACGTCATAGTTGTCTCAATATCACTGTATCAGTGGCAACTGGACTTCATAAACAAACTTCCTTAATTCTCAAAGACCTCAAGGAATCTACAAGTCCAGATTACTGGACTACCGATTCAGTGACATCTGGTGAATAAATTACTCGTCACTCGTCTCCTCAAAAACTCAATACTCTCAACACTCTTCCACTCGTTCTGTCTCTGTACCTCCAGGTAAGGCACGCCTTTCTCAAAGGACTGCGAGTATTCCCGCAGCGCTCGCTCCTCCTCCAGGAACTTGGCGTCCCGTCCTTCCCCCGCGGGCTGGAAGAGGCCGTAGTTGTAGACGTCCCACAGCGTCTCGCTGAGGGACAGGATGATCTGCTGCTTGGCGTTCCACACGGTGCAGTCCTGGTCAAACTGGAGACACCTCTGACGGACGGGGGAGCAAAAGGATACATTGGAGGTAAACTGAAATTAAAAGGTACCACAGGTATGTTGCAAACAATGTTTTTTTAACACAGGAGGCTAAAAATGGAAATCAGGCACTTAAGTGGAGCCAAATAATCTAAAAATTAACCTGGTCCAATGTGAAACATAAGTACTTAAATTAGCTTAATCCCAACAAACTACAGTTACATTGTTTTGTATGGCATCAACTTGATTTACTTTTGATAAAATATCTCATTGTTATGATTAAAATGAGTGATTATTTTGCTATTTCTGTTCGTTAATAAAACTTAAAATGCATCATATTGTGATATTGACTGAATACTTGTGTGGAGGATCAGAAGTGCCTTCATATTCAAAGCTATCGCCTTGTATTGATTCCCTCATTTTACACCTCAGTCTCTGAGAATATCATTACAACAGTGTTCTTGAATTATATTATTACAGCTACACGCAGTCGATTTGGTTAAATAATCTGGTCAAGCTCATTTCATTATAGCGGATTAATTATGTATCGCGACAGTTTTTACGTAAAATTAACCAAATGCATGAGAATGTGTAGAGTGTGTGTGGAATATGAATACATTTACTTTTTTAATAATTGATCATCTTCGACTACATTCATGGCATTAAAATGACTTTACTACTCTTCTAGATCTAAATCACACTTTTTTTGCACGCCATTTTTTCCTCTTTACGCTTAATGAAGTGTTGTCACTTCATCAAGTCCAGTCCAGAGAAGACTGGACTGGACTGGAGGGGAAAATCCTCCGTGTGTGTGAGGAACACTGACCGTGGATGTATTCTGCTCATGTGGTCTACCTAACACGATTTCACAGTGATTCCTGTGCAGCTCATCTTCTCGTATTATTACATTTTTTTCCCTGCATCTCAGCAGGAAGACAATCTTCTTGTGTCTCTTTCTTATTAAAGTCTGGAGCTGGAGGATGGAGCTGGAGTTGAGGGCTCTGAATGAGATGAATGTATGCATGTGTGCAGGCTATTGTTCCATATCAGAGCACTGTAAGTAAAAAAAATAAAAAAAATTGCACAGCTCAGCACACTTCCATGTCCCCTCTCCTCCCCCATCGCTGCCCCCCCCTCTATAACCCCCCCTCCCTCGACTAGTATGCACTATTTGATAGTGTAGCTAACTCCATTGGTATGGCAACCACTTCATTAGTGGAGGCAGGCACCCGTTGCCTTAGCAATGTCTTGGTGGTCCCTGGGAGGTAGACCACGTGATTGAGGATGTGCGTTTGTGTGTGTGCGCGCACATTTAAGTGCGTTGTAAAATCTGTGTGTGTGTGTGTGTGTTTGTACAGTATTTTCTCAGTGTTTGTGACTAAAACAGAGAGAGGTTACTCATCC
This sequence comes from Solea senegalensis, assembly GCF_019176455.1. Lineage (NCBI taxonomy): Eukaryota > Metazoa > Chordata > Actinopteri > Pleuronectiformes > Soleidae > Solea > Solea senegalensis. The sequence goes on from NC_058041.1 coordinate 1,942,900, forward strand.
CTGTGAGACACATCTAATGTAATACTGTATATTACAGTGACACTGCAGCGTTTTCTTTCCCCAAGATCTCTCTGTCGGTGCTTGTCCTCGCTCGCACATGAGCATCATCTATACCTTCCCCGTGAAGTATAAGGGTATTTGAAAATGCATGGAGAGAGCATCCTCGCTCTTCATAGAATCCATTTCACTAGCTCTCGTCATCTCCCTTTAATTTCACTCAATAACATTTCCTGCTCTAAAGGTTTTGGGTGTGTTTTGTTTTTTTGTGAGACCGACGACGGAGACCAAAGAGCACCACAGATGCCTTCTTTCTCTTTCTCTCTCTCTCTCTCTCTCTCAGAGTCACTTTACTTCCCCCGCTCTCCCCAAACTCATTAAAAACCTATTAGATAATTAGCAATTACTGTTATATTGAGGGCAGATTAGCTGACATGTGGAGCAGTCGGCATGTTCAGGGAGTTGAAAATGCAGGAAGGAGGATTGGAGGAGGGGTTACAGTTGGACACCCATTCTCCCCTGAATGTGTGTGTGTGTGTGTGTGTACCTGGTATACTTGATTTTTAAAAATGACTACATTTTAAGGTGAACACATGTTTTAAAGTTAGGCTGAGGTCAGGGTTAGGATTAGGCTAGTAGTTATTACAGTTAAGGTTCTCGGAGGAAGTCTCCGGGAAATTAATTTAAGTCAATGCAATGTCCTCTGAAGTCATGGAAACCTGTGTGTGTGTGTGTGTGTGTGTTGCTGGCCAATTCTCACCTGCTGCCACTGTACACCAGAGCTGGTCTAAGTGTAAAATGATCCTAACTTCCGTTTAGAAAACTAATTATGAGCCGTACCTGACTGAGGGCAGATTGTTAAATGGTGTTGACTGAATACCTGGAATAATTTTTTTTTTTCCCTCCTTCCTTCAGGGACTCATCCATGAGGTTTTGTGGAATAACTGCAGAGTAAAAATGCTTTGAAATAAGATCTTTGTACAGTTGTGCACACTATTTGGATAACATTCAAAAATGTATGCATCAAGTACACCCCCCCCCATCCCCGGAGCACTTTTCAGCTACTAATTTGAAACAGATGCAGAGAAGTAAATGCAGCATTTGGGTGTGTAACAAAAAGCTGTTTTGGGAGAGGAAATAATTGTAGCCTCCATATGGAAAGATAGCAGCAAAAACAAGAAAGAAGGGGTGGATAAACAGAGGACTAGCACAGCAGTTCCTGCAGTGTCAGAGCAGCTCGAAGGCCTCACAACAAGAAATGTTTTCCTCTGCGGATGTTGAAGCGTTCTTACAAATCTATTCACCATTGTGTGTATGGGAATAACAGCAGTGTTACAGGCATTTTAATACCCATAATACACAAAATACAATAATAATCCTATAAAATGATATTTACATGTTTAGTTATGTGTCTGTACTGACATTCAAACTGCTGTATGGATATTGTAAAATATATATCTTGAAACCTACAGTATATAACTATAACTACTCAATCTAAATAAGTGACAAACTCATCCTGACTGTAAGGGATGCAGTGTGTAAAGTTTAGCAGTGTTCATTTGCAGAAATGTAATATACTTTGGCATATAATTTGTTTTTTGTTTGGAATAAGCCATTTATACGTACTATAGGCATGGAATTAGCTTTACAGAGTCTGCCACTTTTATACAGCGGCCAAATGATGAGAAAAATCATCATTTGAGGTATAACAATATGATAATATGAAGGCCATAGCTCCCTGACGTGCTTGGGTAAGGAAAGGTGAAGCGGACAATTCCTTTATTTGTTTCAATTCATTCATATATTAGAAGTCACTAATTCTTACAAATTTGATTTATTTCGATGATTCCATATTTGTTAAATTGGGGGTCAACGAGAACCTGGGATTGTGTTATGAGGTGACTTTGTGTGTTGTGAGACGTTGACCTCTGAGACGTTGACCGTTGTGAGAACGTTCACCTACCGTTTGTTTGATATCAGGAATCCCGATGCGAAACACCATCATTGTCAGGAAAGTGTCCTCGAGAGGAGCCATAGTGGTCATGCTGCGCTCCATGAGCGCCCGTCTCTTCTGCAGCACAGTCAGGCCTTGGTGGTGGGGCTTATTGGCCGCTTGGTGGTGTAGCAGGACTTGATTCGACATGTAAGCAATATTCTGGTTGCCCCTCAGAGGCCGATCTGCTCTCTGTCGCCCGACGACAACGGCCGAAGGTTTCACCCCCTCTGTGCCTTTCCCTTCCCAGGATTGTCGTCCTCCTTTCATTTCCTTCTCCTCCAGCAGATCCTCTAACTCTCCATTCTCTGCGTCATATCCACCCGTTTGCCCGTTTTTGAGTTCTCCTCTCCCCTGCTCCTCTTCCTCCTCCTCATCCTCTCCATCCTTGTCGTCCTGACTGGGATAAAAGTGCTCATTATTTCCCAGCATCCTTTGCTGTGCGGGGTCACTGCAGAGTAGGCTGAGTGACATAGCTCTCAGGAAGACAAAACATGGCTATCCCATGAGACTGGCTTCATCCTTAGAAACATGCTGTTGGGAAACAGGCAGAGAAGGGAGTAAATATTTGTCATTAGCATTTCGCTGAAAGTGTGAACTTTACAAAATAAGACAAAGACACGTGCAATCATGGGAAAAATTACAGTCCGTAGGTGTGAATGAGCACAGAGCTGGTTCCACATTTCCCTTTTAGCCACTGGGAATGCAGCGGGGAATAGCAGACTGATGGAAGACAGGCTATACATATATATACACATGTTTATATATATATATATATATATACACAAACTCTGTGAATTTGTATCACAGGTTCTTCGCAGAAGAGAGCTGGATATGCTTCACAATTTAGCTTCACATGAGGTGAAGATTATTGCTGCCTTGTGATAATGGAGCCAGCGTATGTCTGAAGCATAAACCCAGGGCTAACGGCTAAGCATGCATGAAGCCCTTAAAGGGGGAAAAAAAAAATCCACCCTCAGCTACTGGTATGCTATAATATGCCACCACTCTTGGATGCAGGTGTTAGTTTTAAATGAGCTGCTGTGATGGAATCTCTTCGTTCTGTTTTCAGTGTCTTGACCGTGTTGATATGGTTTAATGAGGGAAAACAATTTCCACACATAACCTTGTGAAAACCTCCAGTCGTGTGCAGGCGACAACGGCCTCATTAATGGCAGTTTGTGTGTCAGTATGCTACAGAAATAAAAGCACATTTATTTGAACAGGAAACAAAAGGCAGAAAAAAAATAATACTCTGCTGTGTGTGTGTGTAGAAAGCACACAGTCAAGGGAACTTGTCTACACAGCATCTTTTAAATGCCCTCAAACACAGGCACTTGAAATCAGTGTGAAGTCCTTGAGCTGTGTATTTCTGGAAAACACTCTTAGGTTTGTACTATTGACTATTTAGAGGACGTTTTTGAAGAACGGCAGTGCAATTTCCCTCCTAAGACATTTAGCATGCTTTTCCTGTCTGCGCACACACTCCAGGAAAAATAACCCGACTGGAGTTGTTCCAAGACGCGCTTTACCTTAACAACTTCATTTGGCATCACTCCACATTACAGTGTTTTTTTAGGGGATTTGGAGATTTCCTCAGCAAAGGCTTCCAGATAACTCAGTAAAGCTGTTTCGGGGGAAATCACATCTGAATATATTTGCATTCACTCTTTCAAATTGTGAGAATATACTTAATTCAGTTTGGTTTGAGAACGGCTGTGAAGGGTGCAGACGATTTTCGAGACGAGCCATTTTATGTGCAATTTCTTTCCCTTTATGTCATTATACATAATCAACACACCGTACATAAAATCCAAATATCTTAATGAATATAATGTCAGTTTGCATAATTGGCAAGTTAAGTGCACGTTGCATCACCAGCAGCTATTCCTTAAGGGTGGATTTTTTTTTTACTTTAAGTTCGTTTCACTACATCACTGTGCTTCAGATTTGGCATCGTGGCATCTCCATATGATCCGCCCCTGGTCTCTCTCTGGTAAAAGTCTGGCTACAAGGGGATTTGCCATCATGCAAATCTGGTCCACTGCCAATAACAGCCGCGTTAATGATGGTAAATGACACGGGGAGTCTCCCACCGTCTCATTGGCAGTTTGATGCTCTGAATATTACATGAGGTCGGAAATAGTCTTGAAAGACAGAAGCAACTCATAATAGGTCACAGATCCAAACCCATTCAATCCCAGATTACCAACATGCAGAGTCAATAAGTTACTCATAATAAAATATGGTGTTGATGGGAGGATTAAAGGGGCATTCAGTGATCTATGATTTATATCCTTAACCTCTATCATTGCCCAAGGAACATCGACAGGCGCCTGGCCCAGATTATAGTGCCCTGCAAGTGACATAAATAATAATGTTGACATGAAGAAGGTAGCACATAGCACAGAGTTCCAACAGGAACATTAAATGATGATGTCATCGCTTGAAAACAAAAAGGAATTGTTGTTGTTGTAAAGGGAGTTTGATCTTGACTGGGAGGCTCACGTTAGAGCTAATTCTTGTTTTAATTAAAGTGAGGCATCAGATGTTTGGTTAAAATGAAGAAATACTGTATGTTATTGTGTTCTTCTGTCTTTGATTGTATCTCAATGACTGAAAAACAACATAATCATCTGCTATGTCTGAAATATATTAAAATCAGATTTCCCCAACCATATTATTAAAAAACCTTTTAATAGCATCTTTCAAATGTCATAACTCTGAAGTCTGCAGGGTCTGAATGATTGATTTGGGTGAATGCAAAACAGTCTGGAAAAAGTCTGATCTGATGACGTCTCAGTGGCCAAAGCTAAAGTCTGCTCGCTGAGCATTTCTGGGTAAATCAGGGGCAACGCAGCGGGAAGTGGATGGACTGTGGTTGATTTCCCACGATGCTCTCAGAGTGACAGGCTGGGCTGCTTTAACACCGTCAGAGCAACTAAACCATGGAAGACAACAAGGAGAGAAAATCTAAAGGCAATTCCTTGTGAAAAAGAAAAAAGATCTATCCAGTTAAAAAAGGAATAAGCAATGAAATCTACCCACATGCATTGGGGAGAGTTTTGGGGCCAGAAAACACATAATTGAACTGTTCTTCATTAAGTTTTTCTCACCTCAGTGCATGGTTCTGTCTTGGGCTGTTTCATGTTCTCATATGCTACACCTTGACCAAATCATATAGTCCCATAATGTACACTACCATATTTATACTGACAACACCCAGTTGCACGTACCACTGAAACCCTCTTTTCCTGCCATACAGATATAAAATCATGGAAGTGTCAGAATCTTCTTAATGTTAATGATGAAAAGTCTGATGTAATTTTATTTGGTGCCTCAAATACAAGTGGTTTCAATTCTTGTACGATGAGTAGGTTAAAAGTGTTGTAAAGTCCTGCTTCATTCAACTTCTAGTAAGACTCCAAACTTGATTATTGTAATGCATTATACTGCGGAATCAATCAAGGCTTTCCCTCCACCACTTGTGGCTGGTCCAAAAACTGCTGCTACGAGAGCTAATCACGAGAACAACCAAATCAGCACTGGCACCCGATTAGTTTCTGTATTGATTTTTAAAATTATTTCACTCACTCTCAAAGCATTAAATGGCCGCATTCTATCTATAGCACGGAACTCCTAAATAGGGCAGCCCATGGCCAAGAGGAAAGGAATGGGGCTTGTAACTGGAAGATCTGGGGATGGGCCAAGGGCTTGGGTTCTTGGGTTCCCCTGAGCAAGGCACCCAATCCCACATTGATCCCCAGGGACAGATAAGTGCCGCCCAGCTTGTGTGTATTCCTCACTGATGTATAAGGATGGGTTAAATGAAATAACTAATTCTAGATTATGTTCCTGTCTGACCACTGGGATCAGCTAATGAAGCCCTCCTTGCTATCCAAATTCTCTCAATCTTTACTATTAGAGCCTCAACAATTTGGAACTCTCTCTCTCACCTAGTGACCTCTGACAAATTACATCCCTACCATTATTTAAATTCCGTCTAAAAGCCATATTTTTAATCAAGGCTTTGGGGAATGACTGATTGTAAGTATTAAGATTAAAATACCCATTTAGTCACTGTCATTTGTCATTAGCCTTGGTCGTTGTCCCACTGCTGTGTCCCCATTTTTTCTTTCACCACAACCGGCCTAGGCAGATGCTGCACATCTGAGTCTGGTTCTTCTTGTTAAAAGAGAGCTTTTTCTCTCCACTGATCCAAAGTCTTGCTCGTTTTGTAACATTTTTAATACCAGTGCTATATAAATAAAGTATAGTATTATTATTACTATTGTTGTATCAATTGCTAGAAAAGTATTTAGTTGTGTTGAATCCTTATTCAGCTAACATTTAACTAAACACTGACTATTGTTACATGTTACTGTTATGATTCACATGTTTTCCGATACACAACCTACCGCATATCATCTTAGACTAGAAAGGCACTCGCTAAACACTCACTCGAGGTTTTGAAGATTAACACCGTCATTCAAGTACACCACGAGGAATAGAGGAGGCTGATTTATGAACAAAGTCTCATCAAATATTGAACAACACTGAGTCTGCACTGGGCAAGATAAGGAACAAAAAGAACAGGCTGTGAGTAGACAGGAGTCCACTAATTGGACTGTAAAAGCCACACAGAGACGAGACAGGGAGAGTTATAGTTTGCATAAAGCGGAGTAATAAGATTGGGGGAGAGAGAGGGGTTAGAGGACAAACCTAAATTAACAGTGCAGCAAGAAAGACACTTCCTGACATTCTCTCTGCAGCCGTCAGGTTTGTTTCGTCTTTGCCTTTCTAGTCATATCACTCAGCTCTGCTCTGCTCTGCTTAGCTTAGCATTGGTTCCTTTCTGTCAGCGTTGGGCTATTATTCATCCATCAACAGAGAAACATGATCAGGGCACCTGTGCCTCGTGAGATGCTTCTAATTTAGGAAATTTTACTTTAAGTAGAATCTCACAACGTGATTGTAGTAGTCAGTGACATGTTCATATGATGTATAAGGAAACCATATGTATAACTCGACATAACTAAAAATCATAACATTTTTAGAACCATTGTCAAATAAAATATTCAGATGATAAAAATATTCAATCGTGTCATAAAATCCCTTTTTCCTGATCTTTTGAGCTGCCAACTAAAAGCTTGGGTTGAAATTTTCCAGCAGTCATGCAACAGATGGACACAGTTTTCAGATGTTAGCGGGCGACTCGTGTCGCCCATGGGAAGCTAATCCAGATGTCCGACTCCTGATTATTCAAAGAGATGTGAAGAGGGTTTCGCCGTGAGTGGACTAGGGGCAACAGAGACTAAGGAAATGGAATAAAACCAAGATGAGGAGTCGGGGACTGATTAATCACGATAATGTGGACAGAGATGAATGCCCTGCTCGAGTACCTGCAAAGTGAAGGATGTGTGTGGACATTTGCCTTTATTTTGTCTGTAGTGTTTCAGACTATCACCACAACAAAGATGCAGGAAGGCTCATTTGGCCACTTCAATCCCTGGGGTTCCATAAACAAAACATTACATCTGTTTTGGGGCTATAAAGCTATGTTCAAGTTCACTGCACAACAAATACACACAATGAAAAGTGTGGAAAGACTAGTGGTGCTTGCCGGTTTTAGTCCGTCACCTCATTTTTATGGTTTATATCTCCTGTGACCAACCTATATTTGTATTCTATAGCATTTGCTGTGATGGGTATTCTGTTTTGCCTCCTGCTGCAGGGGTTTCTCATCTCTGTCCAGTCTCGAAGGACAGTTGGTGCACTTGTGTAATGTTACCAATGTACCGAATGGACATTATGGACTCTCATTTCTCACTCTCTTTTTTTTGTCAATTTCTCTCTCTCCACTCTCTCACCCTATGTAGGACGGAGCGTGTGCATATATATTTTCAGTGTATCAGTCCCCGGAAAGTAGAATTGGAGTTCATCCAAGGAACAGATTGTCCCACTTTTACGTCCTGCAAAAGTGGAACGGCCAAGTTGTGTCCTCTATATCTCTCTCTCTTTCACTGGGTCTCCATCCTTCAGCCTCTTTCACACTGACAAGGGCTCATCAAGAACAATCTAGACTGACTCCAGCACAGAATGGACGGGATGAGTCAGAGGAAAAGTGCAGTTATCTTTGTGTGAATGGGGTCTCTCCATCCATCAGGCCTGGGGATGGGCGCAGGAGTTTAATGGGGAAAGTGGGGGATGAGGCTGGAAACGTGGGTACGCTGTTGTATAAGATGTAAAATTAAAGCTGCAGTGGATATAACTTTTGGTGTTTTTTTTGCTGCTGTTAGTATTCACTATATGATGCCATTATTGTGTCTTTCATGAACAGACATTAAAGGTGCATTCACACCAGCTCCTTCTTAAATCGAATCCTAGTCGGAAAGTCCGGGTCATTTGGGGAGTTGTGAATGATCCGCACCAAAGAAACAAACTCTGGTCCGCCTAAAATTGTAGGTCTCGGTTCGCTTCAAGTACAACACAACCAAAACATGCGTGTGTAGAACGATAGGCGCGAGAAATGGCTGAGCCCATTGTTGCAGCATATGTGTCGTATGTTCACATAAAACAATAGGATTTGATGCAACTCTGTGTTTTGCTCAAGTAGCCCGGCATTAACCAACAGATGAGCCAGTTTTCTTGTTTGTCTCATCTTCTCCTTCAGTAATTCTTCACGTCAGGCGAGGAGGGGAATACGTTTTTCCAAAGGTTTGGTTCCTTTCACTAAAGTGCGACAGCAAACTCGGACCGGCTGAATGTTGCAACCCCCAATTGAACCGAGTCCGTCCTTCACATCAAGCTCCATCAAGCAATACTATCTCTGGGAGCGTTTGTGTGTGTATACAGCTGCAGCGCAGGCAAGAAGAGTTTATCTCGTCAAATGCTGAATGACCGGGTTTTGTTAGCAGTACAGAATTCTCCTCTGAAACTTTCTGCAGGGCGCCGTTATGCGTTTTCAGTCACACGCCAACCTGTTTGTGTCTTACTTGACTTCGTCTGGCTCGACATACAGTAAAATGAATCACTTCCTCTGTGCAGCACGGGATCTAAACACTACTACACTGAAAAATACAAAGAGTCATGTGGAGCTAATCAGCATTGTGTGAACTCATTTAGCAATTAAGAAATTAACACACCGCTTTTAACTCAGTGACAACATTCTCTTGTGAAAAAAAATACTGTACATAACATGTACATCCTGATCTTATAGACTTGGCCTTTGTTGGCATTAATTAAATGTGCGTTTGATAGAAATCTGAAAAACTCCAAGAGCTTTAATTTACAGTCACAGCAGCCTTGATTAATTTCACATGCAGATAACACCAGCAACACATTCATCTCCTAGATTCTGTCACTTCCCTCAGTGGGGGAGAGATTTTCCTGTAGCATATGGATGATGGTTAATCAATTGCATATTCTATGCTAATTAAAGAAAAAATGATAACACTGCTAATCAGGATTAGCAATTCTTCCCCTCATTTTACAAAAAAAACATCTTGCTTTGACCTGCATTTGAGCTCAATTCCTTCTCGCCACCACCTCAGGACCAAGGACAGTCTATAATATAGCTCACCCCAGAAATTGCTCTTCTGGTCAGCCGAGCATTTGTGCATATGTACACTCTCTCTACTAAAAACACATCTATCATGGGAAAAAAAAAAAACGTCCACGACAGAAAGCAGCATTAAATGCCAGACCGGTTTGCCCGAGCTTAGCTGGCGTTCTCGCGTTGATCAAAACGGGCTATGTTTCCCCTCAGACTGAGTATAATTGGGTCAGGTGGAGCGTGCGCTCGGGATAAACGTGGTTGAACGAGCTGGGAGACTTTAATGCAATACAGATTTAGGGAGTGAACGCGGCTATTTTTTGCCATTTGCCGCTGCTACTTCATAAAAGATCAACTTTGCTTTCACTCAGTCGTCAGACATGACAGAACGGAAAGTCAAAAACATCATGAGAACAGATATTTTAAAAGAGTTGTGGTGCAGCAGGCTGCCTTCGTATGGAACAGACATTCAAATGAATCCTTTTATCATCAGGTAACTTTTTTTCCAAGGGCATCTTTTACATTTGAGTGTGTCCCTGAGCTCCTGATTAAAAACCTCAGGCCTAAAATACAGTGAAAGCAGGCCACAGACAGACCAGTCACACACACACACAGTGATGAGCGCAGGTTTAAAGGCTTCAGCCACAAGTAGACTGTCCAGCAGTGACACTTTCACTTACCTCGTGTGTCCAGTGACATAAAAGGTAACACTGAGAGACAGAAGTCAACAAGATACTAATAAATGCTGTTAGACATGGCTGACAAAGTAAAGACCAGGTCCACGTCAGTGCCTGTCAGGCTCCATTACACTTCATCTTCATAACCATGTAATCGAGTCTGATGGTTCTACACTGAAAAAAACCCTTCATTCTTCACTCCTGACTCCTAAGATGCTACGACACACCAAGTACGTAAAGTGTGCGGTAACTCGGATACATGTTGTGATCTCCCAAAAGTATGGAATTAGATTTGTGCCAATATTTTCACTTTTCACGAAGCAAAAAAAAAAAAAACAGATTCAAAAATAATGTATTTTATTGTTGGAAAATACACGCCGTCCGTCTGGAACTCGTTCCCCACGTTTTCCCCGTCGACATCCCACAAATCAATTGTCAGTATCTAATGTTTATAATACGACAAACGTTAGATATTGACAATTATTTTGTCAGATGACGACGGAGAAAACTTGGGGAACAAGTTCCAGACGGACAGCGACTTCAGGCCCGTGACGACTTACGGTCCATTGAGCTGTCGCTCAAAAACTCAGTAGCCAATCAGCAGGCAGCTTCCTAAGGCCCGCCCACAAACAAAAAACCACGACGCTAAGAACAAATCAGGGAGCGCAACTAACAAGTGCATTTTCAAACAATGAAATAAAATATTTTTGAATGATTAAATTGATTTTTTTGATAATTCCATACCAAAGAAACTGAAGCTGGATGTCATAAAAAATCCACTTTATGAGGAAATTGTGTTCTTGACACAAATGTTTCCATGTGAAAGGCCATCGGGGCTGAAACAGAAGCTGCGTTACATCAGCAAAGTGAGGCTAATGACACAGAAGCAATTACACTAAGTCCTGAAGGTGTACGATTACCCACACATATTTTACTCTTTTTTTCCATGTTGCACGGCAGACTTTTGACCCCAACTCAGTAAAAAAAACAGTGCGATCAGTGAATCTAAAATCCCGCCATTGCTGAGCCATCTGTGAACATTTTTTCCCACTCACTGGTTCAAGGTTTTATTCAGAAGTCGTGATACCCGGAGCTTTTTGCAGTTTGCTGGCTTTTGTTTTTTCGCGGCTTACAGCACATTCCTCCAGATCCTTCCCCTGGGTGAAACCTCCCTGTATGTAATAATGAAAAGCCTGCAGAGTCACAGCTCTTCTCTGGTGTTCCATCTTAATGAGCAGAACAACGGGACTCCGTCACTTACACAAATAACAATTACAGGTTCATTATACAATCGCATTGAGACAATAATTGTTATTTCAATGTAATCTATTTCAACTTCTTCTTGTTTAACGACGCCACTTTACCAAAAAAGGTCAGGTGGAAGGAGTGTGCATGTGCATGTTTGGCAGTTTGTCCTTGAATTGCCAGGGGATGAGTGTCTGTCTGTGTATGCATTCTAGTGTGCATTCTTAATTCTACTGTATATTGGCTTGTCTTTGCTGTACACTACAGCTCCAGCCCCAGTTTAAAACTCCCACAGGACTGATTTAAGGAACACCTTCATAGATGCAGTCGCAACTTCCGGCTCATGGAGTCCAACTCCGCAGCAGCGAGCCGTTAGTGGAAAATATTCTCCCCGCATATCTGTCTCTCCTGCTCCACACTCTCACGATACCAAACCCCTGGGAATTACTGGACCATATAGCATTGTCACATCTACTACACTGGCCAGCTTGTTTAGGGACTCCTGCAATTTCCCGCAGAGTTACAGAGAGGACAGAACGGGGCAGGAAAGAACAACGCGTGACAACACGGGATGCAGTGGAAATTAGGCATAGAGTGGTGCTGGGTGTATTCTAGATTGGACGGACGGACGCACACATGCACACACGCACGCACACACACACACACACACAATAGGGCTTTCAACACAACTCGGAGCATTTAACGTCCTCCATTCAAATGTGGCATAACTGACACATATGTATTAGCACTTCCAGGTGGGGCCAACATTTAAAACTAGGTCCAAATTGAGGGCCAGAAGACATCAAATAATAATAAATAAAATTCAAAACAAAGCAGGATTATAAATTAAACACTGTCATTGTTAAAATGTATCACTGAACTTGAACTACTTTTTTCATTAAATAAAATTAATTGATTTACCCATGGAAGAGCCTCAAAAGAATCTAAATATCAATTATTGGATGACTGTTTCATAACACATCGGTTGGAGTACTCGTAAACTAACTTGAATGTGGAAGAGTGGAAAATATTATCATTTTCAAAGCCCCTGGATTCGGCTCTGTGTTTTCAAAATACACATCTAAAGTAACTTGACGTGTGTTCCTAATGTGTGTGTCATTTAAGGAGGAAAGACACACCATATTATCTCTGGGGCCAATTACATTAGTACAGCAGGCCGGATGTGGCCCCCGAGCCTTGAGTTTGACACATGTGCCTTAGTCGCTCTGTGGCATTGATAATGTTCCCTGGCCCTCTTTGTTCCATTATGATCAATTGTTCTGTGTTCTGTGAGGAAGCCATTAATCTTGGTCTGCCCACTGTGCTGTAAATTGTTTATTTTCCTTCCTTTTCCAAATTAATTCCCCCGAGGTGCACTCCTCCAATAATAATAATAAAAAAAGAAAATGCTTTCATAGCCAGATTTGCTCGTTATGCATTTGAAACCATGTGGGCCAGGTCTTAGGAGGCTGTATAAAGTCAATTACATTGTATGCAGGTTGAAAGCACACAGCACATCCTAATGCTGTAACACTCTGTTTCAAGCAGGTCTGAAATCAATAAAGCGTTTATGTGTGTGTGTGTGTGTGTGCATAAGTGCGTCACTTTTCTGGGAGTCTTTGAGGGTCTCCACCTTTCCACCACCTGACACCATTATTGCATTACTGACTTGCTGCAGGTAGTGACTTTTTGACACGTCACAGCTAAGGGAGCGTGTGAAACGTGGGTGTTGATGAGCTCCCGTCTTGTTCCTACAACTCTGATACTCGTTGAACTGATCCACTAAAACCTAATCCAATTCTGTGATTTCCATACACACACAAAAGTAATCATACTTTTATTTGCCCATTGTTTCTCGGCAGTAATCGCTGTTAATACAACAGGTCGTAAACCGTGGGGGAGCAGTTGTAACGCACCGCAACGTGCAGTGCAATTATGAATCCGAATGATCACAGAGCGATCTACATGAAAACGGGGTCTTAACTAGTCTCGGGGGATTCAATTATGGCCACAGAGAGGGGGATTCAGCATGAAAAATCTCATTTGGAGGAATTAACTTTTCCACCATCACTGTCCACTGCGACCGGTAGAAGACGTAACTCCACTTTTCACGCTTCACATTAATGACAAGAAAACAAATGTACATACGTATCGTAATTAAGATTATGTGTGCTACCGCAGGAGTCCACACTTAAAAAGCTATCCCAGAGAGACACAGGCAACACTGTGGAGTTTTCCTTGAAGTCTCTATGATCTTTGTCATTTCCCTTTCTGTCCCACTTTGCTTTTAACCCTCACCGGCATAAAACATGTGAATGAGACCTCAGAGGACAGAGTACCTCTCTACAATTTCCGCAACACCCATTTCTTTTTTTGACCTTCTCCCTCACACACCTTGCTCCTAATCATTTGTTAACATCTCTGCGTGTCCTACATGTGTCCTGCATTTCAAATAAACACTTTAAACGACTTATACACACAGCCATCTACTCCTATTAGGTGTTAATCCCAAACAAAACAAAACAAAGAGTATTAATGAGACAAATTTTAGTTGGGTTTTTTTTTTTTTTTAAAGTAAAGAGTACCTTTCAGTCGGCAGTCCACTCGGTGTTGCTCCTCATTGTATCCGCAGTGACCTCCTTTATAAAACCACAAAAAATGAAGGGATTAGAAAAATAAGTGAAAGATCCAATTGAGAAAACAGAAAAAAAATAAGAAAAAGTGATTTTCTTTTCCTCCATAAAAAATAAATACATCACATTTTCATGCCTTCTAGTTTTTAAATGTGCATCCAAATGTGAGCCAGTCTGGTTTGTGCAGAGTCTCTTTCTCCTTTTCATTCACACACTTTCACCTACTCTGTGCCCCAGTATTGCCATCTCTCTCCCTCTCTCTCACTCACACACACACAGTTGCACTCCCTCTCTCTCTCCAGCAGCCAGATTGATCTCTCTCCTTCGTTCTCCTTCCTCTTTGTACTTCCTCTTCACCATCTCTCTGTCAGCCACACTACACGCATTTTTTTTCTTTTTTCTTTTGCACCCAAGTGCTCTTCTATTCAATTATCCACAATTTTCTTCATTACTCTCTGTATCGCACTCTCTTTTTGTTTTTCATTGCTCCATCTTGTGATCACCTCCCTCTCTCCCTCATTATTTCTTTCACTCTATCAATCACACGTGTCCCATGATGTGGACAGGTCTCCCCCTCATCTTTCCCTATAGATGGATTCAGGTCACCTCACTGCTCCTCTGTGTTTGATGCTCAGAGGTCGTCACATACATTCACACATAAAAGGTTTTTTTTTTTTTATTGATAAAATATGACTTTAATGGCCATGACGCGGGAGTAAAAGGATGACGGATGCTGCAGCTACTGCTCGGTTATCACTCACGGTCAACACTCGGTGGTCAAGAGAATCGCACAGACCTAGTTTATTCACCCAAATAAAGGAAACCTGTTTTCTCAGTTACCTCACCCTATATACTTAGGTGAGGTTTGAGATTTTGGCTGCTGGGACTTCAGCCCACAAGTGCAGTGAAACTGGAAAATGCATTTGAAAAAGTCATCAATAAACAGAAGGTAAAACATTGGCGTGCAGGTGGAGCGCAAGTGAGCAGCACTACTCTAAAACCACTCTGTGTTATGATCTGGCATCAGATATTAAAGGGGCCACGTCACCCAAAAAAAACACATTTGTTTTTAACTAATTTCCAGCGATAAATGTGTTATTCGATCATCAGACAGGGGAGTTGTGATACATGTCTTATTCCCACAACAACAGAGGACGTTGGGATTGAAATAAATGAATAAAAATTGACAACAAGTTGACTTAAAAGTCCTACACTGCCCTACCACCTACTTACTGTGTTTTTATGACCAAGTTTTATGAGTAAATGATCTGAAAACCAATAAAATTGAATCCGACTCTGTAATAGAAAGTGAATTAAACAAACACAGCAGCATCCTAATGATTTTTATTCATGTTTATTCTACGTTTGACTAACTGGAGGAAAAAATGTAACCCTTTAACAGTTGTTCTTAGTTGTACCTGTGACAACAGAGAAACATTTGTATTAATAAAAAGAGCGGATTCATCAGTGATGAAGTATAACAACCAAGTGTATCTCAATGTTTTGAGATTTGACAGCTGTGAGGTATAAAAATAAAAATGCCAGGATGAAAGGCAGTGTTTTTTCTGCTTTCTCTCACCAAAAGGTTTAAAGATTGTTTAATTTTTTGGGCCACAGCTTGTTCTTCTTCAATGTAACCAATTGTATTTAATAACTGAGATGTTGCTGATGATAACTGCATGAATAATTTATCTCTCATACCAACCTAAAAATAAAAGCACCGAGTACCAAGTATGTAAGAACGGATGACATCCAAGAGTGAGATTGTAGCAAGATGGAGGATAGCTCCACTCACACATCCTATAGACCCTATGTCAAAAGTAAACGTAGTCTTCCAGAGGACGCCAATGTGGATTTTTAAAAAATATATACTAAATAGCAACCCAAGAGGAGACTGGCCACTGGTCGCAAAAAAAAGTCCAGTTGAATGGAAGTCTATGGAAAACATTGATTTAGAATGTCTGTAAATTGTCCTGAGGAGTTAATGGTCTTGATCGCTAGTTTCACGTCTTCATCAATGTACCATGTCGTCAGTTTTGTAAATGATGTGTTCCCATTTAAAGGGAAATCCATTAGGAGCCTGGTTGCAGGGGATGCATGTGAATTTCCGGGTGCAAAATTGCAATTCTGGAAGCTTCAAGACAGGAAGCCATTGCCATTGGAATCCTGTTAAAGTCACTGAACCAAAATATTGAGCTTGAAAGAATAACTTCATACAGAACACTCTTCACAATGCTCTAACGGTTCCCTCTGTGATCAAATATGAGTTTCTTTTATATATAAAATTCAGTTTCAGAAGTTGCCATTAATGCAGTTGTAGTGTTTGCGTGAAAAAGTGTCCTCATGCAGCCGTTTGACAGCTTTCAGAGGCCATCAAGAGAAAGATGAAAAAAGTTTGTTGAAAATCATCAATGCTCACAATAGTGCACTCAGTGCAGAGGAAGATGGACACTAATCCTGCCAGATTCAAGCCCTTTAGGATGTTACAACACCTGTGCAGTAACCCTTGATAAAAGCTCTACTGGGTGCTCTCATGTTATACCACTCAACAGTGTGCGTGTGTAGTCAACACACACTGTATTTCTACTCTTGTGCTTTCACTGCCTTTGTTACCCAAAGTCCTTATTCTGAGAGTCTAGCTTTCCTCCTCCTGTGTTGTGTGTTAACCCCTCTGGTGCCAAAGGCAACGAGAGAAAAGTGGGTCAGGGGCAGATGGAGGATTCAGTAGTAAGAATGTGCTGGCTGGGTTTTTGTGTCTTGTTTTTCAGCGAGCAGTTTCTTTGCTTTGGGTGAATAGAGTCAGAATGAAAAGAAGGAGATGGCATCAGAGAGCAGACTGAGAGAGAAAATATTGATTTATGGAATTGAAGCTGTGAAGCATGGACAGAGTGTTGCTTTATATCACTGGTGTGAAACATGAATCCTATCTGTATATTTTAGTGCAAAAATGTGTTAAACAATGAAATCACATTTTGTGATTCTCTGATTAACAGCAGAACATTTGTCTTTTAGCACACACACACACACACACACACACTCACACACTGAAATACAGACAAATCTGCAGCAAGGAAAAGTCATGGATACATTTTGTATGGAAAAGTGGTGCAGTGCTGGACTCTGGTGGCCATTTCACGTTACTGAAACACAGCATTTGTGAAAGCTGCTCTTGTAGAAACCCTGGATTTTTGGAATATTAGTTGTCAAACTTCATTATGGAAACTATAGAGGGAGGAAAAAGTGAATAACAAACAAGTTCATTCAGTAAAAAAAGAGGATAACCTCTTTCGCTTTTCACCAAAAATGTGTCGTCATGTGATGCAAGTCTAAAATTCCCCCACTGCGTAGAGTGAAACTATGAACTGGGTTAATTCTGAGAAACAAGAAACATGTTACATCGCATTTACAGGTTTACTGTAAATTCTAAAATTTACAGTATTCTTATCAATGTTGCATTTGTCCCACTACTTCCTGTTGATAAATATCTGCAGTGAAAAACGGCCTACTGTATTACACCAGGTTTATTCAAGACAATGCTTGACTATCAAATACACAGACTGCTAATAAATAAATAAATAAATAAATAAATAAATAAATAAATAAATAGGACCGATTTCCGGATGCATCATTCCAATCCAAATGCCATTGACCAGGGTCTTTTGTCAACATGTTATTATTTAAATTACAATGTCACACGGCATTCTAAGGAAGCTTCAGTTCCTTCCTTTTTCTTTCTTCTTTTTCGTTTCTTCTTATAACTTTCAAGGAACTAAAACCATATAATCTCATCACTGGGCGTTGCTAAATAGATAAATGAAAAACTTTAGATTTTTAAGCACTGGGTCTTTCCTTGGTGAGTTTACTGTAGACCCTAAACTTTGACCCCTGAAGGATTTTAAAGTTATTGTTCAAATGATGCACTCACACATTATGTGGTTTCTTTTTCTTACTTAACTCCTGCTCCAGACTCTTTTCACACATTAACTTCCCTTCCTGAGTCAAAAGATGCTTCCTGTATAAAACTAATTTGGTTTAAGCCTCTTCCTTGTTATCCTAAGTTAAAGCTTATTTGTGTCTGTAATGTTACATTTTTCCCTGTTAATCTGTATGCTGTGGTCATTTATTAACTGTGCTGTTGCTTTTTACTTTCAATTCACTCTGTACTTATTTTATCAACCATCATCGTCCACGTGTCTCAAGTGTGAAGTCTGATCAACATTTCCCCCACCATATAAAGAAGTTTTCTGGGTCGAGCTTCCCCATTTACCTTCTTCTTGCAGTCAGTTGAAATATTAAGTTCCAAGTACTGTTTATCCAATAATTATAAGAGCTTTCTGCGAGGCACCCCACCCACCCCATGACAGCAACTTCCTCAACAAAACGAAATAATTGAAAGTCAGTCAGTGTCTCATCGATTCTCAAAAGCTTAGTCACAAGGACGCTTGAGTGCAATGAGTGGACGGACACTTCTCCTGCTCCTCACAGGTGAGAAGAGCAATAACTGTTTTTATTTAATATTATAGTACTGTCTTAATGGAAATATTAGTTCTAGTGGTCCACTGTGCAGTGGCACTTGTAGGAAAATGGCTTTTGTGCATTATATACCAAAGGTTGTCATGAGATAACTTGTGACAGTGAAGCGATGAAGTCACTAAAGATTAACATTTGTTAATTTTCTTTTCAGTGTGTGCGCACCACGCAAGATGTCAACGAAAGCCAACAGGTAATGAGCGATTCAAATCTATTAATCTGCAGATTATTATTTCTGTTTGGTTCATAAAAAGGTCAGAAAATCTTAAAATAATCATAATCAGGTACAATAATCAATAATTCTCAAATGTATTGTTTTGTCTTTAAAGCAACAATGATAAAAATAATAATAATAATAATAATAATAATAATAATAATAATAAAAAGACACCAAAACCAAATCAATTATCAAAATAGTTGGTGATCAAAACTTTCCATATATTAATTCTTAGAGGTGTGAGATTGTTATTATCATTATTATTACTTGCTCTGGGTGCTTTTTAAAAGAGTGTCATCATACCAAAATACACTAGAGCGTGTTATGTTTTTCCTATGTGTTCCTCCTTAGTCTCCATGTTACCCACACTGAAGGAGATCTTCATCGGAGATTTGTTTTACTTGCGCTGTGACACTACAAGCCCCGTGAAATGGTACTTTAACGATGAAGAACAGTTGCAGCAAACGGGCAACACGTGGAAGTTCACAGTCGCCTCACCAAAGCACTCGGGCTCATACCAATGTGAGCACAACGGGCGAAAGAGCGACACATTTCCCATCGACGTCGTGGGTAAATTGACCACATCGACGTAAAGTGCAATAACTCCCAGAGGAAATTCAACATTCATACATTTTTATTCTTTGTAACTTGTAGACTTCAGCCCCATGGCTTCACTCACCATCAACACTGGACACCCGGTGATGCAGAGTGGACGCGCAGTGATCCTGCAGCTCGACAACGAGGAGGGTCTGCAGGGATGGAGGTGCAGGGTCTACAGGAGAGCAAATGAAACGAAGACAATTAAGTTTAAACTGAAGAGCAATAAGACTGCGGACATTTACACCGAAATGCGGAGCGGGGTCCCCGAGACCATTTTCTGGTGTACTAACCGCACTCAAGGCGACAGAAGTAACCAAATCATAATCAGGACCTCAGGTATGAACATTGTGTTATAATATAGCATTTCATATTTTATGATCGTATACACTATACTAAGGACCTTTTCTGCCCCCAGCCCCCATCATTTTGATGTAACTATCATACTCTTATTATTGCTATTGTTATTGCCAAACAAATAACAATAACATTTTTAGTTTTAAACAAGTTTGCGAAATACTTTATTTTATGTGCAGTAATTTATAAGGCAGGTTTTTGATAAATAAACTAGTCATGTAACCATTAAATTTAGAAAAAAATTTTTAAAAGAGTTATTTGTTTTTTTATTACAAAATTACAATCCGCATAGATTTTTTCACAACCCCGTGGGGGAAACTCCACTGATAAATTAGGTAAAAACATATGAATTGATATTTAATCTTGAACTTGTTTCAGATAAAGCCTTGTCTCTGGAAATGTACCCCCTGCCTGCTGTGATTGGGGAGAGTCTGACTCTGAAGTGCCTCGTCTGGGGAACGGATCAAATCAGCAACGCTGTCTTCTACAAAGACGACAACGTCCTCAGCGAAGCCACCTCGACCTTCGTCATCAGCAAAGTGACGGAAGTCACACAGGGACGCTACAAATGCGAGGCCACCTACACGCACAAGGCTTACATTAGCGGTCCTCCTTATCATGAAACCTCTGATGTTCAAGATGTTTTAGTCCAAGGTGTGTGCGTAACCATTCTCTCTCTACTAAAGTTTTTTTGTCCTCCAGTGGACACATCTCAAACTCCTTGTTTCGTCTTCTTTCAGCACCTCCCGCCAAGGCCGTCCTCTCTGTAGACAGCGGCTTGTTATCGTGCTCTTGTCCGCAGTGTCGCAGTGACTTCTCTCATCGGTGGTACTACAAGAGTGACAGTCAGTCATGGGAGTCCGTGGTCGGCGATTCACACCTAATGGCACCAAGGAGAAGTGGCACTTACGCGTGTCGAGCTGTGAGGAACAACAGGAAGTCTTTTCTCAGCAACACTTATGTTTGTGAGTTCCTGCTTTTATGTCTTCACGCAAGTTACATCCTAGTCATTCTGTGAATTTAAAGTGTTGTGACAATGTCGTTTATTGGGCCTTCCTTCTTTAACTCCCCTAACACAAGACTTGTGAACTTTATTTGTTACAAGCCAAGCATCAGGATCAAGCACTGCAGTTTGCTTGAGAGAGTTTGTTTCAGCCGAAATCTCAGAACAACTCTGGCACCCCGAGAGCAGGACCACGTTTTTTAAAGGTTATCTGACAACATCATCATCATCATCATCATCATCCTATACATCACATTTGCCCATTTTAGGTATTCTATCTTCAGTATAGAAGCCACTTGAGGACCATTTTCGGTTCTCCAGGGGCCATGTTACTGAAAACTCAAGTTAGTTAACCGATCCTATACATTCTCATGATCGTAAATATATGATGGACAATAACAGGTTTGACTATGGTGCCCACAATCCACTCTCTCGTGAGGAATTTCCTGCTTGCTTCTCAATGCAATGAAATGCACACTGTGTTAATGTGTTCATCCAAGTCCAAGATACTTCAACTACAAGGCCAAATCAGACAGATTTCCCTTAATTGTGGTTATCTTTTGTGTCCCATGTCTTTTCCAGATGACAGCCACGGTGGACCAAGTCTGCCCCTTATCATTTTGTTCATCTTGCTGCCCTTGGCTGGCACGCTGATAAGTGCAGCAGTTTGTTATACATTATGGAAAAAGAGACATAGCCCAGGTGAGTGACGAGACTTCCTGTTGTCCATTTGTGTGCACATTGATATAGATATCACAAAATATCAGTCCAATACAGTCATTTTTAGACTGACATTTATGAATGTATGAAGTTGTAAACAACACACAAATCATTTCAAAGGCATCATTCTGACAAAATTGTGTGACAAATATTGTTCTCCCAACAAGAAAATAAACAGCGCAAACATGACTCGGCTAAAAGGCTGGTGATGATTTTTTTTTTTTTTGGATTATATGGGATTTCACATTGATACTAATACAGATTCACATCCCTAGTTTGGCAACACAATGCTGCTTCCACTCAAAGTGAATAAGAAATGTTTTTGCCTTCGCTGTGTACACATCCAATGTTTTTTTTAAAAAAAGCCTTTATTCAGCACATAAACCTGCCCTGAATATTGCAATCTTAACAGTGTCACCTACTTTTTTTTCCGCCCAATTTTAGGCCCAATCTACGAGGACGTGGCACTGAGGTTGCAAGACGGTGGCGACAGATATGAGACAGTGCGGAAGGGAGGCAGAGAGGCCGAGTATGACACCCTTAACAAAGGGGCGGCAGGCGGAGAGAGGAAGGAGGCCGACTATCAAGCCCTGGAGAAAGGAGAGATGAAAGAGGGGGTTTATCATACCCTGGGAACAGAGGGGGAAACAGGGGCCCAGGGAGGGTATGAAGCACTGAAAAAAGCAGGGATGAAGGAGGGCGTGTATCATACCCTGGGAACAGAGGGAAACAGGGGCCCAGGGAGGGTGCAGAAGCACTGAGAAAAGCAGGGATGAAGGAGGGGTGTATCATACCCTGGGAACAGAGGGAAACAGGGGCCCAGGGAGGGTATGAAGCACTGAAAAAAGCAGGGATGAACGAGGGCGTGTATCATACCCTGGGAACAGAGGGGGAAACAGGGGCCCAGGGAGGGTACGAAGCACTGAAAAAAGCAGGGATGAAGGAGGGCGTGTATCATACCCTGAGTCAGGAGAGCAAAGTAGCAAAAGACTAAACAATGAACAAGAGAGAGAGAGAGAGATCTCAGTTTTTTGCTTAAGAAAAACATTCTGAAAACATGTAAATAAATATAGGCAAAAAGAGATTAAACCATACGTCATCATGAATTTTGTGTAAAGATTCACTAAAAAGGTATCGAATAGAACGGCCAATTACACTCAATATGTGGCTCCAGCGGTGGGAAAGGGTTGAGCTAAATCAAATTTGCACACGTTTCTTTGATATTTGTGCCTCTAAAAGTTTAGGATAATGCATCATTTGTACATATTACACCAAAATGTATTTAACACATTCTTCTTTGCATTACAGCACAAATAGAGCTTGCAGTTTTTCTATTAGTACAAATGCTGCACACATAACATCGAGGCAACTGTTGTGATACTCATGAAATAAAGCTTTTGTCTAATAAAAATTTAAAGTGTGTGGGGAGTACATATATATATTTCTATCATTTCACCTGCTGTGTTCAAAGCTTTAAAGTTTTTTATTGCAATAAAACGACTAAATTCACTAAATGAAAACTAATTTTACTCATTTGGAGGGCCCTGTTTTTCCAGGGCAGTGGAAAACGCATTTGTTTGTAATGACTGGGTCACATGACATGAAAGATATTGAAGCTAATAAGTGAAAATATGCAATTTTATCTCACGTGACTTCTTACCTTTGAAGGAGTCGCTTTGTTTGTCTGTGTTGAATTAACGTCGAGGTAAAACATGGCGGCGACGGACAGACACCGAGGATTGATTGACAAATGAGGCACAGGTGGTTTCACACATAAGTGACAGGAAGCTAGGCCAAAAAAGGAAGGAGAGAGAAAAACAGGAAGTTAAATACACAGAAAAAAGGTCATTTCAAAATTAAACAGGAAGTCAAAGAAAATAAGACGTTGCCTTGTACCAGACGATGTCGACTAGTCAAGGAATCGTTGATATTTAATGACAAGACTGCAACAAACATAGGACTCCTCCTTTGCTAACCCCCTCTTTCCCAAGTGTGTTAGGGAACTACGGTGGCCTCACAGACCAAAAAAGGTGTCTTTCTTTGTGTCTGTATTTCATTTTTTCCACTTCAAAAACCCTGCAACATATACTTTTATGATTATTTTAAAGGCGATTATTCACAAACATACTTATGTCTGTATATATATTATATATATACTATATATTACATGTATATTATATGTCTGCCAATAAACCTTCCTAAATAGTATGCATTGGAAGTAACACATTTTAACCCCTCTTGCGTTATCTGATGCAGTGTAATATCAGAGGGGAAATTTAATTAAAATTCAAAAATCAACTATAATACTCATCTGTGTACTGACAATACAATATAAACCATTTAATTACAGATATTCTTTTACAATATACGGGCCAATATTACTTTGCTGTTGATATTAAATCAATGAAATCTTTTAGGTTTATTGTGGTATTTTCAATACACGCACCCTAAATATTTAGGTATTGACAAAGAAATGTGTCATGCAGCATTCACAGTGTGTTTAAATACACCTATACAACAAAAAAGCCCATTTCCAACAATAGCTGAATGTGACTGTTACATATTGGATTTGTTACCTTGGCCCCTAAATCAGATCATATCCTCTAATCCCACTGCTGCTCCTCTTTCCTCCTCTGTGCCTTTATTTTCCCCTGTGTGTGCAACATGATGCTGGTACAGAGCAGGGAAAGGTTTGTACTGCAGTATTATTATTAGATGTCAGTGATGAATATCTTTCTCCCTCCCTCCATTTTGCCCACTTGCTTTCTTACCGACAGATGGATACAGGATAATCCCATTGATTTCAGATACCTGAGCAGGGCAGTGAGGGTGAGTCTCTTTGCCTCGGTGCTCCTTACGGGTTGCGGAAAGCGTTGAGCCCCGTTGTCCTGGTCCTATCAAAATCTATTCTTCCTTCTTCATTTTCATGCTCCTGTACTTTCACCTCAGGGTGTCGACACACTGTCTGGAGAGGAAAACATGAAACCCCCGACCCCGGTTGCCTGAGTCATGATACAGAACAACACAAAACAGTTCCTGTCATTCAAAAAAAGTAGATTTAAGAATAAATTGTCGATCAGTTACCATACATATGAACCCGCCAGGTTTTATTATACAATGTTCCACATGTATATGATTTTCTTTTTTTACATTTATGGTTTGTTTACAACAGAGAACAAAACATTAAACAATAGCATAACAAAACAAAACAAAACAAAAAAGACAAAAAAAATGGTTAAAAACCCCTTATGTGTCATATTAAATACAGTGTATTTATTAGTGAGTGAAATTTAATCAATGAAACACTGGTACCATCCCACAAGAGGGCAAGTATCAATACATTACATGTGCTACAAATAATAAATAAAACTTGTTTTGATGTCCATGCATTATCACCCTGTTATGTTTAATTAATCTTAGTTTGTTGGGTTTTTTTTTACTGATAATCTAACATTTTCAGCTTGGTGCACTATGTACATTAATAAAGCAAAAGGGGATTTCCACCTTCTTTTATTTTATGTAAGAACATTTATTTTATTTAGTGACTTTCTTTTTAGGTGCACTTTAGTTTTGAGTGTATTATTGTGTATTATTGACAGTGTATTGTGTTAGCGAATGAAAGAATATCCACTGGTGCTGACCTCTGTGTATGTGTGTGACATTTCCTACCAATATCTCTTACATTTCCTATCAAAGAACTTTCTATACAAGTCGGCACTGCACACTTAAGTACTTAAGTAAGTCACCTGCCAAGGTTGAAGCCTGTGAAGCACCCGGTTGGACAGTTTATGCTATTAAACGACAGTCAAAACAGACAGAGAATAAATGAGTCATGTGTTGGGTTCCTGTTTTTCTGAGAAAGAATTAGAGCACAAATTAGTTGAACCCAACAATGACTTAAAGGAAAACATTGCATGTAAAGCTTCAGATTCTGGGCTTTGAAGAAAAGAAAATGACTTGTGGGGACCTGGTATAATACAAAATCTTGATTTGTATCCAGACAATGCCATTCTTTACAGTCAAATATGAGGCTTTCAATTCAAGTGTTCAATTCTCAGTGGATAAGTAAACCAATACTATGAGCGCAAGATGTTTTTTTGTTGTATTGGCACAAGTGAAATGCTTTTTTTTCCCCCTAAAAGTGTGCACATTGAAAATAAAACTTCAATGGGACAGAGACAAAAAACAGGAACAAAAACAGAAATGTGCTTATGTGCCTGAAGATGTGTCAAATGAGAGGTATACTACTGACATGTGCCAATTGATTAGTACTTTTCTATAATTACTACAATGAATAAACATCAACGAACGCCACACCGGACCTAAAACACCACCCACGGTCTCCAATCGTTAATACACCGAGGATAACAGGTCCTACAACTTTTTTTTTTTTGTTTTGTTTTACATAGATTGTCTGTCACACAACTGCAAACACGCAAACACACACATTTTTTATATCTACTAATGTTTTCACCTGCAGCCACGTGCAGTCTCTTTGAATTCAGTTCTGTTGTAATGTAATAAAGTAGTAGGCCTACAGACTTGCAGAAAATTGTCCCTTGTACAAGTCTGCACTTTTTTAAAATTGTCAGGTCACTCTGTTGATTGTGCTGTTTGTGGAGACGATCCACGTGTCTTACGTCAGCTCTCTGTCACCCTCTCCTCTGTAAAGGTAGTTATTGGTTCCGGCTGCTGGTTGCACATACTCCTCGGTTTTGTCCCAGTCGGAGACCCAGCCTCCTCCTCCTCCTCCATTGGGATCCACTCCCTGGTTCATGGCGCCGTAACCTGCCCCGCCGCTTGTGCGATAGAGCTCCTCCGTCTCGTTGGCGAGCTCGTCCTCGTCCAGGATGCCACATTTCTCATCGCTCAGTTGCTCGGGCTCGGCCCAAGCTTGCTTCTCCCCAGACGCAAAAAGTCCTGCAGAAATAATATGAGATTTTTCACCAAATCTATGACGTCTACATCGACATCCTGATGATTTGAGGATGAGGTAGAGAGAATATACCAACCATAGAATATGACACCTCCATAATGAACAATTGAGGCAATGAGAAACACACCCTGCCACTCTTCTCGTGTCTGTTAATGAAAGGTGAGAAGAAGAAAAAGGGGACAAATGGTTAAAACACGGCTGTGTATTTGCTCTACTCTGCAATAGACCTAGTGCATGTGCAGCAACTTTTCCACTTAAGTGACAAATTTCTCCTTAAGATAAACGAAAGAAAGTCTTCATGAGGAAGCGATATTCATCATTTCCTGTAACAAAAAAAGGGGGAAATGAAATGTTGTCATGACACGATATAATACTCCACCTTGTGCTTTGTCATGGTGCCGACTATAAGTGGGCAAACCATGCCAGACAAAGTGCCCACACCGTTGGAGATGCCCATGAGGATACTAGCGTATCGCGGCGCAATGTCCAGGTGGTTTACATTGAAACCTTAGGGGGAAAGAACACATTTTATTTATATATATATATATATATATATTTCAAGGTAAATCTCGTAGAATGACACCACCAAAAACTATGACTGTGACTGAATCCTCAATAAACAACTGAATGATATTGATATGATATTTTATTTATTAGATGAGCACCGTGGTGTGATGCCATGTGCCTGTTTTGGGGTATGTTGTTGAAGTCTGTCCTTATATGAATATTAAATGAATACGGATTTGTGCTGTATGAGCACTAAGGTTTTCACCTGAAATGGCAAAGCCAGAGAAACCCACAGCCAGGACCAGGAATGTAATAGCCACACCCTTAGTGTGAGAGAAGCCCACCACCAGCAGCAGAGTCGCCTCCATCCCAAAACCTGACAGAGTCGAGTGAAGAAGAAACCACAGAGACAAAAGGCGGAAGTGTCAAAGTGAGACGTGTGTGTGGGTGTTTCATCAAGTCAGTAAAGAAGCCACACTCACAAAACTGCCGATCACAGAGCGGCGTCCTAAAATAGCCTCGGCACTGACAGTTCTCCGTACACTTGAAAGTTTCACTTCGCTATGAGTTCAAAAATAGTTGACAAGCGCTTTTGCTTTGTGAGTCGTCGTTTTGTCTTAGGCAAGAAATGTCTTCTCACCACAGCTGAATTGACTCGACTTTAAATGGAAACTATTTTTCCAGGTTAAAACCTTATAAAATCTCAACAGTCGAATGGCAGTAAAAGTGCAAATTTATGTCAGATACTATCTTGAGAACGTAGGTTTGACCTTTGTGAGTATCAGCTGTGCAGTATACTGTATTGTACCCATAATCACTGGGGGGTATTTGTGTGTTGTGGCACCGTTAGAACACTCGGCTAAAACAACACAACACAATGAAACAAGTAGGGGTTGGAGATCAAAAATAGTCAATGCTTCACATTTGGGTAGAGCTGTTAGAGGTGATACAATCTTAAGGTAATAGAAAGGAAGGACGTCCTGTACTTCAGCAGAGTGAGACGAGATCAATGTTGTGGTGTATATGTGTGTGTGTCCTTACCGCAAGTCTCTATAAAAAGTCTTAACCTTAAGACCTGTGAATTGCATAAGTGTGACTTTCTCCCATCTTACAAGTCTTAAAGGCCACATAGACCGGAAGCTCCACGCTGGGTTTGTGTGTGTGTATCTGTGTCATGACCTCGTTTATGAAACCCTAAAGTTTCAGAACAAACAGTTCAGCCACTGCTGAGAAAATAGTGTTGTATTGTTTTCCTGGGCTCTGCGAAGCGGATCGGCACTTCCTTAATTTGATGTCGTCATCAGAAATCCTCACCACTCCTCTCACCACCGTAGCGCCTCCTGGTGCGGGCACTAGTCCGGGCACATCCGGTTGCGTACATTCAACCGCAGAAGAAGAAGAACTACTCTCGTTGTAGCTGCTGAGATGCAGAGCATCCACCGTGCCAGAGGGGGAGCTGTGTATCTGAGAGCTGGCCTGTCTATTACGTCACTACCTGGCCAATCACAGGACAGTGGGAAAGCTCTCGTTGGCTGGCCAATCACAACACAGTCCACGTTCTGTACGAGAGTGTCAGTGAGGAGATATTTTGATCGGCTCGTTTGCAGCGATTAGGAGGTTTTTAACCATGAAAACAAGTTAATATATGCAAGTAGACCTCCATAACTAACATATATGTGTGATACAAGCATTCGATGTCACCTTTAAAGGTCCCTTTAAGGTCTTCCCTTTATGTCATCATACAGGGAAAGGTTACCTCCCCTTTCTCTGCTGTGCCTGCCCAGGTAATTTGGCCCACCCATGTGAAAATGATCTACGACTGAGAGTGCACATTTGTTTGTCCTCGAGAGGCATATTTTCCCTGGAAATGCGCCGACTCAACTTCCCAAGGTTTTGTATGTCTACGGCAAACATTTTAACCTTTAACCTTAAGTCACAAGTCTTAACCTTCAAGTCACAAGTCTTAACCTTCAAGTCTCAAGTCTTAACCTTCAAGTCTTGAGTCTTAACCTTCAAGTCACAAGTCTCAAGTCACAGGCCTTAACCTTCAAGTCTCAAGTCTTAACCTTCAAAGTCTCAAGTCTTAGGCCTTAACAAGTCTCAAGTCTTAACCTTCAAAGTCTCAAGTCTTAACCTTCAAGTCACAGGCCTTAACCTTCAAGTCTCAAGTCTTAACCTTCAAGTCACAAGTCTTAACCTTCAAGTCTCAAGCGAGTCCGAAGTCATTCTTGCTCGTTTGCCAGGTTTGTACGCAAGCCACAAAAGCAGACACCTAATTTTTTTTCCCATGTTTGAAACGTTAATCCCTCGATATTGAGAAAATGTAAATATTCCATAAATTGCAGAATTTCGAGTCATTTTACTCAAGACTCAAGTCGAGTCTTTTACCTACGTTAGTCAAGTAAGGTTCAAGTCCTCAAATTTGCGACTTAAGTTGGACTGCAGTGAAGTCACGTGACTCGAGTCCTCCCACTTCTAATGTTCACCCGTTCTTACCTCCACAATTCATGAGTTTCCTGACATTAGTGGTGGTCATGATTTGGTTGGAGCGAAGATAGTCGGCAAGCTGACCACCAATGGGCACGATGATGGTCATAACCAGATGGGGAAGTGCAGAAACTATGCCCACCTAGATACAAGAAAAAACAAGCTTCTTTCCCAACACTGAAAGCTGTGACTGTGCAGTATCATTTTGTTCATGGTCACATGTCACCACATGTTTTTTTTGTTACCTTGCTGATCTCAAACCCAAACACCTCTTCAAAGTAAGCTGGCTGGCTGATGAGAAGCAAGTAGAAAGTCCAGCTCCTGCAGAAATTCGCCACAATGATGGCGTACACGGGCATGGAAGTGAAGAATGCCCTCCATGGTGTGTTAAATTTCTGTCACACATGAAAGAAATCGTCACAAACTATGTCAATATTTAACTGATTTAATGACATTTTTTGATATGAACACGCATCATAGACCAGAACATTAACATGGGTGAAATAAATGATTAGTTGCATCAATAAAATAGACAAAATGTCCCTGTGTGTCGTTGGTCTTTCAGAATCTTGAAGTCCACACAAAGAAACTTAGTTTTTTTTTCTTGCTAAGCTTGTTTCTACGTTTAAGAAAAGCAGCAGCATGACGCTGCAAATCCCTCTCATTAACTCAATTTAAAGTGAAGTGCTGATACAGTGTGTACAGTCTGTGTTCGACAAACCAGTATGGAATTCTGGGCTGACTCGCCGATGCTTTCCTCGATATATTTCTTCTCCTCCTCAGTGATGGTGGGATGTGCTGCCGGACTCTCATAAGACACCAGGGTCCAGAAGCAGTACCACATGATCCCAAAACTTCCTGGAGCGGAGGAAAGAAAGATGGGAGGAGGACATATAACAACAATCATTCATTAATTATTAAAGGTATTGGATTGGAATGCAGTGGATGAGGCAAATCGCTCGTTAGGTTAAGAGCTTTTATTTTGATACTAAACCTGAACCTGTCACTGAACTTGAACCAAGTGGTTTTCCTATGATTTCGCTTGATGAACTAACACTTGACATCCACGTATCTGTACCAAGCCACCATGTTAAAAGACACAGTGCCTTTCTACACATCACAATAACACCTTAAAATAAATCTAATCTTAGTTTGAAGGGTCTGAAAAGAACGATTGCTTAAAGCTAGGACCCCAGGGTTTATCTGCAGGTGTGTTGAGTGCGTGATGGGTTGCAGGTGTGCAGGCTTAATTGAATAACAAGTGTCTGTCCATCCATCCATCCATCCATCCACCCATCTTCTACCACTTTATCCTCCACATGACATAGGGCGAAAGGCGGGGTAAAACCTGGACAGGTCGCCAGTCCATCACAGGGCCACATGGAGACAAACAACCATCTACTCTCACACTCACTGTCACTTTGGACTGTTGGAAGGAAACTGGAGACGAACACACAGAATGGCTCTTGTTCTGACTGGGTCCGGTGTGGTGTGGTGAATTCTGGGAGCTCAATGGTTCTGCACAGAAGGTTCTCCATTATAAGCAGCTTCATCTCAGCTGCAGTCGACTTCCTTTCTTACAACCTCTCACAGCCAGACTGCAAGCACCTCATCTCATGCTTGTTTTAATAGTTAAACACTTTTAATAATGTGTGTGTTGCGTGTGAGGGCCACATGGTCGGTGTAGCGGTTAGCACTCTTGTCTTTGGAGTTTGCATGTTCTCCCTATGTGTGTGTGGGTGCGTCCAAAAACATGCAGATTTGGGGAATAGGCAAATTGGACACTCAATATTGACCGTGAGTGTGAGAGTGGATGGTTGTTTGTCTCTGTATGTGGTCCTGTGATGGACTGGTGTTGTGTCCAGGGTGTGACCCCGCCTTATGTCACGACCCTCAAGTGGTAGAAGATGAGTGAGTGAGTTGTGTGTGATGTGTCAGCTCATAGGTAAACAGTCACTCACCGTAGACGTAGAAGACTGATGACCATCCAGAGTACTGGACAAGGATTCCAGCTAACGGCATAGCGATCACAGCACCAGCATAAGAACCTAGAAGAAACACAGAGATGCGGTGGTGTGTCGTTCACCTGCAGCGAGGAACAGTGTCAGACATACAGTTATAGGGTAAGAGGCTCACCACAGAAGGCTGTCGTGGCCAGACGACTTCTTTCAAGAGGCGGTGCCCATTTCGCCCAAATGCCATGACAGGCAGGATATGACACACCCTGTGGAACGAGGGAAGAAATCACACACACACGTCATGCCTTTGTCATGTCCATGTGGTAGCGTTTGAGAGGACAGGCACAGAAAAAGACCGAAGCACCTCCACAAGTCCTTGGAACACCCTGACGATGATGACGCAGCCAAAGTGCATCCGCGCTGCCATGGGGATGAGCATGTTCAGGAAAGACGTGGCCACGATGGCAAAGCCAAACACTCTGGAGCAGAGAGGAGCGCAGACATGCAGGGAGGGTCAGTGCATGGATATCAAGAAGGTGCATTCATGCCTTGCAAACAATGTGGAGTAAATTAAGTGAACAGTCTCAATCTCTTGGTTTCAACTTTTTTATCAACAGTCTCTCTACCGCACATGAGAAGTGAAATAACGCACCTGTTTGCTGCAAACCTTTGACAAATGAAGCCTCCTGGGATTTGAGTGACGATGTATCCCCAGAAGAACGAGCCGTGGATCATTCCCACCGTCTCTGGATCCCAGTCAAACTGAGCTTTCTGTTCAGGGACAAAAGGAGGAACGTGTACATGAAGGTGATTTCACAAGATTTAACCTTCACTTATCTGTACACCTGCAACATGGGGTTAAGTGTCTTGCACAAGAACACATATAGACTAGCAGAGCCGGGAATTGAACCCACAACCTTCCAGCTGAAAGACAACTCGTCCAACAACGTTTTACTACTTTTTACTTCTAGTACATTTCATATCATGAAGTCATGACTTTGACTTCTACCAAAGTCATTTTCTGACTGACTGCTTGTCTGTAACCTTTGAAAAAGAGATTTTTCATTTCAATGTAAGGTTTTTTTTCCTGGTTAAATACATTTAAATATGTAAGAATTAGTGACATCCAGTGGCGAAACTGTAGATTGCAACAAACCAAGGACCACGCCCACTCACCCCTTCATTTTGATTCAATAATAAGCAAGACTTTTTCCTAAGACTTTTTTCTAAACAGTTTGCCTATAAGTATGTTTTCATATGTGTAAAGTAATTCAATGTATGCAAATACAGTGGACAGTTTACCCCAAACCTGGCTAAAATATCAGCTCCAGATCGTCATCACCGCCACCACAACTCACCACTATGACCTCCTTGTTGTCTTTGTAGACCTTGTGGCTGTTGACCATGCTGACGATGGCCACGCCCAGGTTACACCGGATTCCAAAGGAGATGCAGAAGCCAAGGCCGGAGAGGATGGCGATGATGTAGCGCCTCGGCAGCCCGAAGCACGTGCAGTCCACCACGGGCATCTCTTTCTCCTCCACCAGCTCTGGACGGCCTTCTGCCGACAGCTCGATGGTCTCGCCATTCTCCTGCTTCTTCTCAAGAACTCTGCGGAGAACAAGGAAATGCAGATATAAGACGTGGTCGTTCTCTCTTAATTATTACTCCTTTAGTATTTCTTTAAGAGCAGTCTGTGATTTTCCAAACATGGGTTGCCAATAGTTCTGGATGTGAGAGAGAGTGTCAGCCCACTGCTGTGGATCTTCATGACAGAACTTTGACTCATCCTTTCTTCTCAAGGTGTTGTTGCTGCATTGTTGTTTCTTTTTCAAATACTGGTTCAATATTTTAGATTCTCGGCCCAAAAAAAACCCGTCTCACTCATCCCGGTGCATCAATCATCTCCTTTACCCTTCAAACGAGGCTCCCTCGTCTCCTCCCTCCTCATGCGGCTCCTCCACTCAGAAGCTCTGACCCCTTCGAGCCTTCAGTCTAACACGGGCATGAAATATGCATCAGAATGCAAGCAGATGATCTATTAAACATGACGTTTGCGATGCGCTGAGGTCTCAGCATCAGACTGCAGGTCCGGATGATAAAAGCACAAAGTCTGTCTCTCTACTGCTACCCCTTCCTGTTGATGAATAGAATCTATAATAGCCATTGAAAAGTGACATTTTATCCAAACTACAGCAGTGCAGGGAGTGAACGAAGATACATGATATCATAGAGCAAGGACTCAAATCTTTCCTCTTTAAATGGCTATAGAGAGAGTG
This sequence comes from Solea senegalensis, assembly GCF_019176455.1. NCBI lineage: Eukaryota > Metazoa > Chordata > Actinopteri > Pleuronectiformes > Soleidae > Solea > Solea senegalensis. The sequence goes on from NC_058041.1 coordinate 1,976,591, forward strand.
TTTATACATTTTGCATACACATGTGAACGGCATTACCATGGAGTAAACCACCGACAACGTAAAACAGTATTAATACATATTAATAAGCCTCAACTTCAGCCTTAACTTCCACTCTTTTTCTTGTCGTTGCAGTTTGTCTACACTTGAATCTCACAGCTCTGCGGCCTCAGCCGTTCGCCCACGAATCACCAAAAAACACTGAGTGAAAGCTCCTGTAACGCACTCTTCCCCACGGATGACGCGGAGAGTAACGTGTCGGGTGACAAAAAACATGAGACAAAAGGCTGTGAATCTGTTGATGATGATGATGAGCAGCAGATGGAGAAACAGCAGCGACTCAGATAATAAAACATATAGAGCACGTGCTCTATTAGTTACAGTAAGCAGTGGATGAAACAATCTTCAACAGTGATCAAGTATTAATGCTGACTGCTGAATTATTAATATCTCTGGCTCTCTCTCTGACTATTTTTATCTGGGTGGGACTCACTCTCTCTCTCTCTCTCTCTCTCTCTCTCTCCCTCTTCCTCTTTTCATTCCTCCTGTCTCCTCGTCCTCATCTCCCCTGGATTCACACTTGCCTTCGACAACACCGACTTATTTCTCCACGTTTATTTTTCCATTCTCTCCATTAACTTTATCCTTTGTACCGCGTGCCCAGCTTTGACGTTTCACGACTGACTCAAAGTTGAGGAAAATCCGTCGTAATCCCCCACACAAGCTATACCTGACCTCCTCCCTCATGGCTCTCATCACACTTTGAGGAAAGGTCATTGCTCCTTGAACCTGTTCAACTAAAACAACGTCTATTTTCTGCTCATTTACACCTAAAAAAGCCAGATTCACTTAATCACTATTTATTTAGGTTTGGGTGAGAGCGAGAGGGTCAAATAGGTTATTAAAAGACTAAAATCAAAAAAGAAATCAACCACATTAACTGGATTTCTGATGACAAGGACTGAATTTACTTTGCTTTTTATGAGTGCATGCTGTCACAGCATGTCCTTCCACAAAAGGTCTCACATTGAACAGAGGGTTAATAAGTAGATTTACTTTGTAACACTGATCCAATAAAATCACATGATGCCACCAACTCAATATGACTTCCTGGCAAAATAAAAGCATCTTAAAAATAATTTAAAGAAATGCTCTAATTCAGTTTACATCTGATTTCTATTGCTTACGAGTAACATTGTATATGTGATGTAGAGAACTGTCTTATTTGGCGTTTTTGACTAAAAGTGTGGTCATATAGTGGCGTATATCTTTATATATATCATGAAATAGTAGGACAAACACAGGCTTCACCACTAACTTAAATCAGGGCTATGCTTTGGTTCAAATGTAAGGAGAGGTCACACCACATACCTAAAACTTTACCCTGTTTTCTTCTGAAAAATATACTATTTCAAAACACGTTTCCCATATTTCCCTCAGAAAAACATCACAGGAGACCCCTCACATCTCAATCCAATCCCCTCATGACCACCAGACTGACCATAAAGACTGCAAATGATCAGTAAATTATATATTTGACTGTTTAGTGCGTTGCTGCTGTGTGGAGCAACCACACATTCACTGTACCCTAATGTCCAATGACAATAAAGTCCGTTTTATTCCATTTTTCCCATATTTTCTGGACGTGTTCACTTTAAGGGAATAGAATAAAATAGAGACTACTCCATGTCATCAGCGAAAGGTCTGTCTGCGTGCGTGTCGTGCAGCACCAGGGATTTCACACACGTCAGCCGTGTATCCAGGCATCCGGGTGTCCAGGGAACACCTGAGCACAGGTGCACTCCACTGAAATGGAATGAAAGGCCTGTAGAGGACGGCTCCTCCTGGCTCTCTGCCACGGCCTAATCCTGGCTGTGAGATGCACGGAGAGGCAAGGAAAGGAGGGGTGGCACGATGACGGGGCTACTTAGAGGGACAGAGAGAGAGAGAGAGCACTGTCCTAGGTGTGCGGTCTGCAGGGATTTACGTGGGGGCCGACAGCTTGGACCGGGCAGAGGCTATTTGTGGAGAGGATTTAAGTGTTTAGACGCTACATCAAATCCTGAGAGAGAGGAAGAGGAGTCCATCAATACCTCTCCTGCTTTCAGACACCCATCAGTGACTGACCGGTGAGAGGGGGGGAGGAAGGAAGAGAGGAGGGTGTGTCTGCCACACACACACACATAGTTTTTTTCACAACAGGAGCAGATCTGTCGATGTCGAGGACTTTCTTGTCCGGGCACATGTGGCAGCAGTGGTCAGTGGTTAATAAACTTTAAAAGAAGTGTTACAACTGAAGTTTGTCAACCATGTTTGTGTGGAAAAAAAACCCTCAAATGAGCCAGTTATAGGTTTACTTTTCTTACTTTAGTTTGAATTAAATTGATTCCTTTGAGTATTAGCAGCTGCTATAATTAGATTCTCAATCATAGTAAGTTTATCAACCGTTTTCTTTTATTCACGTAAAGACATAAAGAGTTAAATAACACTCAGTACAGAGTTTAACTCTTCTTAATTTGTCATATTTTCTATTTGGTACATATTATTGCATATATTCCACTTTCATTATAAGGGGTATTTTTATTTGATTTTACTTACTTTTCTTTTCTTATATATCTATATATATATATATATATATAGATATATATATATACAGTACATATATAAAATTAGTTAAATTTTTTGTAATATCTGGTACTTTCTTTCCTCTAACTGTATATCTCTTAATCTGGCAATGGCGCAACAGCACATCATTTCCTCCAGGATTAATAAAAACTCTACCGTCCTCCAGTGGCAGGTGTGACAGTGTCAAACCTCACTCAGCATCTTATCAAACACACTTAGTGCACGACAGGAAGTGAAGTGAAGCACCCACAAAAAAACACCTTAACATTAAAGTAAGACGAGGCTTCTGTAATATGACAACGGCACAGCAGCAGTGCAACAACAACAAAAAAAAGAAAAAAAAAGAAAAAGCAAAGCCTGCATGCAGGAGCTGAATGTAATTATTGATTCCGCGGCTTCATCTTACACTGATAAAGCAGTTTGGATGTGAAATGAAACCTAATTCTCTTTGTTTGTGCCTTTCAAGAAAGAATGAAAGACATTTTTTGATGTGGAATCATTTGACGGCTGCACAGCAGTTGCATAAAAACCATAAATTATATGTGTATTCCACTTCCTCTTGTGATGGAGTCAGCAGCCTCTGTGAGGAGCACATGTAGTGCAAGGTCATACTCGAGCAGGTCCTGGAGCTTTAAAGGAGCAGTTTGCTACAGCTTTTAAGTCGCTGTCTAACTTTTTTCAACACTAATGTAAGGTTGTTGTTGTTTTGCTGCTTGTCATTTGTCTTAAATAATGAGATGTTACATACCCGTATATCTTGCCCAGAGTCTTGGCTGCCACGGCCTTAAACCTGTCCGGCCGGATTTCCATCCTCACGACTCCAGGATCCAATGGACCAATGTGAGCGAAAAAAAAAAAAAAATTAAGTCTGTGCGCGCTCCCGCCTGAGCGCACGAGTTTCTCACTCACACATTAATTAAAAAAAACTTGATTTTGACTTGAGGAGTGGCACTTTCCTCTGTCGTCCTCGACACTCACTGATTTCCCTGTGAAATCACCTGAGCACAAACATGGTCAGTGCGTGACTTCAGCGCGCTCTCACACAAACTTCTCTCCACACGCGCACACACACACTCGTGTCCGGTGTGAGGTTGAGGTTTTTTGGAGCTGGAGGCAACTTCAGGGCCGGGATTCATGGCCCGGTGCGGTGTCTCTGTCCGTGGTCCTGAAACCAGATTACCACCGCCTGCGCGATAATCTCTCCCTCTCTCTCTCTCGCTCTCTCTCTCCCCCCCCCTCTCTCTCTCCTGGTGTGAGTGTAGTAGGAGTAGATGTCACTTCCTTTCCCCCGCAGCAGCAGCAGCAGCTCGGCGTTATAAGCAGAGACTATTGAGGCAGAAGCTATTCTTGGACCACGCAAGCCTTGAATGGAGGGAGTTACTGTCCAATTGAAGATTTCCCGGCGATTTGTAACAAAGGGGGAGGGGAGGGGAGGAGAGGGTGGGAGGGGAGGGGAGGGTCAGGCTTCTCCCGGGACAAGGCTGCTGTCTCTGGGTTGGACACATAGTATTTGCTCTCTCGTGCTCAGTAATTATTTAATTTCATTAACGTTTTGTGAATAAACACTATATATTTGCAGCCTTAAAGATAATTCATGTATGATAAAATAACATAAAAGTGTGTGTGTGTGTGTGCGCGCGCGCTGTGCGTCATACCAACAGTGCCATGACGCATAATTTGGCGACTGCATTTCCAACTATTCAGGTTATAATTACTAAAAAATTGACTCTATTAAACATATTATTTTATAACACGTGACTTTTGACACTTTGACGCTTAAACTAATAAATCGTCAGATTATCTTTATTTTTATGTGAAACTGAACATGTATGAACATGTCCCATTTTAGTGTTCTATTACTACTTGAAAATGAGGTGTGATTTTTTGTTATTAAATTTTATTTCATGGCACCGTGAACAGCAACACTCACACACAATCTGATCTTTTTCAGGTCTGGTACAGACCACAAATGATTTAAAGCTGAAACAATTGCTCGATGAATCGATTATTAAATGAATCGTCAACTGCTTTGATAATCAATTAATCAGTTTGAAGCTTTTTTCATGATTAAAACAAGATTTCTGATTGTTTCAGCTTCTTACATGTGAATATGTTCTGCATTTCTTTGCTTCATGGAACAAAGAAATCATTAAAACTGAATCATTTTGGTTTGAGGACAAAAACGAGGCATTTGAGAACATAATTTCCAGGTGTGACAAACACTGATCAACGTTTTTTTGTTTTTTTTTAAGTTCTCTGACATTTTATGAACCAAACGATTACTCGGTTTATTGAGAAAATAATCCATTTTGAAAAGAATCATTAGTTGCAGCTCTAAAGTGATTCAAAACACAAAACTGATTTGGTGGCCCATATCATATTGTTTCAGAGATACAGTGAAGGTCAATGTAAATGATATTTTTTCTTGCTGAGTGACACCTCACTCTCACTGACAGTGCATCATTTATCCAAACCCTCTCATTCCAGGGAGGTGAAGCCTTACACACACCTTTAAGCTCAAAAACAACAGCACCGTCTCCTCATGGAACGTCCTTCCTTGAACTGACTGGAAAGAGAAAGACACTTCTTAAACCATGTATCCAACACAATCCATTATTATTATTAACTATAGCAGATCACAAATAAGTCTTTATGAAATGCAGAGTGAGAGTGATAAGAGAGAAAAGAGAGAGAGATGAGACAAGAAAGAAAAGACAGACAGACAGATAGAATTGTGTGTTATAAAATACTCTTGCCTTTGCATGTCCTCCTCGTGTGTGCGTGGGTTTTCTCTGGTTTCCTCCCACAGTCCGAAAACATGCAGATTTGGTGATTCGGCAATAAACTGGACACTCTAAATTGACTTTGGTTGTGAGAGTTGATGATGTTTGTCTCCATGTGTCCCTGTGATGGACTGGCGACCTGTTAACCCCATCTTTAACCCTATGTCTGCTGGTATTGGCAGCAGCCCCCCAGTGACCCTCATATGGAGGACAAAGCGGTAGAAGATGGATGGATGGATGGATGGTGTGTTATAATACATTACAGACACAGGCTCCATAGAAATTGTTACCAAAATATGTTTTAAAAAGAATCAGCATTCCATTCATCATGAGACTTTATTTTCTGGTACTGGTGCTGAAAGACAACTGAGAGGATGGATGGTGTTAGAAAACGTGCAGAGAAGATCTAATTTATTGCATCAGTATACAACTGCAGCAGCAACGACGACTTGGTTGATTTATCAAAAATGCAACAACAAACAACAAGTGAGACGTGTGGTCGGTGTTTTGAAATCACTCAAAAGTGTCAAACCCGCTAACTAAGCGCTTTGGCGTCAGGTGCAGCTCTTCTCCAGATCCTGAGCCGATATAGTTCTCAGAGACTGAGAGGAGAGGAAGCGAGGAGGGAAGGGCATGGCGGAGGGAGGAGGGGACAGGCTGGGCGGGACGCAGATGATGGACGGCGTGTCCGAGAGTGAGCCGTAGCCGGCTTTGCGCACGTCTATCGCGCTGGAGTTTACGGAGGTTTGGAAAAACACAGAGGGAGAGTCCATGGGGTCTGAGGTTAAATCTGCAGACAAACACATGAGAAACGTCATAGAAACAACACGTTTAAACACCGTAGAGCAGAGGTCTCACAGTCACAATATGTTTTTTTTTGTCGTTCACTAATAAAATGAACAATTTTACTTGGAAATTCTGTGACTTGAGTCTGACTTAAGTTGCAAATTTGACTTGACTTATGTCTCTGGACTATAGATTTGAGTAAAATGACTTATAGAACATTTACATTATCTCAAATATTGAAGTTACAATTTGGTTTTTTGAAACACAGAAAAAAAAACATTTGGGTGCCTGCTTTTTGATGCCTTGCCTACAAACCTGGCAACCGAGCAACACCAACACCACTAAGTGCAATTCCTTTTGACACTTCAAATCCCACAGAGGAAGGTAAGACAGGAAGTCAGCTGGTCGCTATATTAATCTAACACCAGTAAACGTTCTTTGTGGGTCAAAAAGCTGGTCAGCTGGTCATATATGAAATTCATTTCCATGGTTTAATGTCAGTATTCTTTATATTTTAGGCTCTGTAGTTTTATTTATTTTCATTTTATTGAGGTTAATTATATCTTGTTTTATAATAAACACTTCTGTTGTATGGGACCATGAAGCAGTCCTTACATTGCAAGAGTAATACAGTGTTTCTGTTACAGAGAAAACTTTTAAAAGCACATTGAAATGTGGAATATCTGGGAAATCATCTTCATCTTCTATATTCATTAGTGGTCTGTATAACCGGCCCCCTCCTGATCAGACAAGATGCTCATTGCCTCCTGGTTCATGTGAGACTGACAGTGCTGGGTTAAAGCAGAAGACCCTTACATATATATAGCAAATATTCAAATTAGCTGCTCTATAAGTAAAGCTACACTGTACAAAATACACTAACATGCTTTATCATACAACAAATGATTCACTTCAGGCAGTTTAAAAGACCTGATCTGAACTGAAACAAACTTTTAGCACAGGATCTGTTGGTATTAATAATCTCCTATAAGAGCTAAGAATAAAATTTAAATTTAAAATTGAATTGCTGTTGCTATAGAGACCAGGAAACTAGACCAAATGGACCATTAGGTTATATTTTTCACATGAGTAAATTTAACATTTAATTATAGTGTTTAAAATACAATTTTTTTACATATTATTTGGATTTAATTTGATGATGATTGTGATGATGGTGATTTAGACTAATTTTTGCGTCATAATTGTCATTTTGTTGTGAATTATACATTCAAACATTCACTTTTACTTTGAAATGGATTACAATACCAAGACAAGACATCATTTTAGTTTCTTAAATTACTAAACAGCTCATTTTCCCAAACTGTTGGACTCTTTTCACTTGACCCGCCCCCGTCTGACAGACTAGAAGTTCACTGGCCACCAGGTCAATGATTAATTGGTATAGCACAAACTAATATTAGATATTCTGTGGATTTGTAGTTTACAGGAACTTTTTTTGTTTCGCTCGAGTGCATATTTTATTGACATTTAACAAACAGTCAAATATTAAACTTATAGTTTCATAAAAACGTTATAAACGTACCCGTGTCATCGTCGAGCTGGGTGTGCAGGTACTGCTGTTTGGTGTAGAACTTGTTGTAGATGCAGTACACCGCAGCCATCAGGGTGAAGGTTCCCAAGGCAGCAGCGATGAACAGACCTACTTTGGCGTTGTCGTTGTCTACTCGTCCATCTGTGGAAGCACAGACGCTTAACGACCAGCAGAGGGACATTTCACACTAATCCACACAGAACAAACATTTTTATTTTATCATTTATCGACTGATTCTGCTTTTCGGGCACTCAGACTTACATGCTCGCTTTGCGTGATTGGTGTCCTCCTTCCTTAGAAAGTCTTGTATGTGAGTTGGAGGAGGAGGTGCTGCCGCTGGGGCCTGATGCCCGTTGATCTGCTGCTCAGACTGCTGCACGGTGCTCTGGGAGCTGCTCAGTGGAAACGCCAGCAGCAGCAGGCACAGAGCTGCCAGGCACGCCATGTAAGTCTTCCACGGGTTCACCTGTAAGAATTAAACCAACACTGTTCTTTTTCTTTGATATACAAGTGAAAACACACACAAAAAAGACAGCAGTTAAGGTGCTAAAGTTTGTGTTATATCCTCAAGTAAGGAAAGTGTAATTCTGACTTATGCATTTCATCATGTAAAAAATCATCATGTAAAATATCAGGCAGACATGTATTTTTTCATTTATTTCTCACTAGTTGTCTGCAGAGGCCACACTTGAGATCACTGACGATGATTATACAGCACTTGAAGTCATTGTGTTTTTTGGTTGCAATGGAAGGAAATCGGATTATATAAACAACAATTATTCACATGATATCAATATTTCAATTTTAAAATGAAACTTTAAACTTTTAAACTGTAAATGCTGGTTCATTTCAAACACCACTTTAAAAAGGGACCACATGCACAAGATAGGACAGATTAGAAACTTAACTACTTGTTGTTTTATGCTGTATAGTTTTAACCAAAGGTTCAGTGAGGCTGAACATTTTAAATCCTCCTCATCATACGCACACAACTGACCAAAGTTTAACATTTGAAATGGATCTTAAGAGTTGCATTTACCTGAGGAGGTCGAAGCGACGACGTCGTGTTTCTGTGTGCGTTGGGTATTGGTCCTGTCCTCTCTTGTCTCCCATCTGTCGCTGACTGAGGTGAGACTGCATCCAAGACAACTGAACTCCCCGGACAAATAATATTATTTCCAGGGGGAGCACAGTGTGCATCCCGCAGCGTAATCACACACGTTTCATACACATGTATGAAAGAGAGAGAGGGAAAGAGAGTGCCATGTTAAGCCAAATAAATCTAAAAAGAAAACGAGTCATATGACAAGAGACTTTCCGTATACATTGGCACATGTTAAAATGAAAATAAAAACATTTTACTCATTGATTCAGTGTTATTTTAATGAATAGAGAAAAAAACCTAATGAGCCAATGAATCATGTGACGATCACACAACCTACTGTCATGACTCTGTATTACAATATAACAGGAACATGAGTGCGTGTTGAGCAGAGCTCCCCACTGACACTCACTGCTCAATTCTCAGTCATCTGGATCACGTGTCAAAAATGGTTTTAAATAAAATATCCCAATATAATCAAAAGGTATGAAGACTTGTCTGATGAAACAAAAACATCAATATTCCTAAACAATGCATAATTCAGAGTTATAATTAGGTCGTACAGTGGCCTTTGTACGATCAGGACAAAGACATTTACAGCATATTACACTAAAAATCCACACAAACACTTTGGATTAAAAGGGTGTGTGTGTCTGCAACTTTCCATGGAGATGCAATACAGAATAAAGTCCTCAGTGTTATTATCAAATGTTTTTATAGCCTTGAACATCACGGTCTCGAGAGCAGGGACCCAAGAAGAACTTCCCAAACAGTCGGCCAGGAAAAAACAAACACTTCATATTGTTGCAACAAGTTGTCGCGCAGCTGCTCACCACTTTCCTGATTTTGCTTCCCTCAGCAGATATTCGTGCAGAGAGCAGGTGTTGTTCCTGTTCCAAGTCCGTCGAATGCTGATTTAGAAATGCTTCGAAAGCAAACACCCTGTAAGAAGAGACTATAAAACAATAGATAAAGATAGAAGTTCTCTTGCCGGAGGGAAAAAAACATTGCTTAAATACAGAAGTCATGCTCAAATATTTTAATTAAAAAGACAATATATATACACAGTAAAATTTAATCTTTTTGTACAGACGTTTAACACTTTGTTCTGTTTGAAGGCACTCCATAATACCAACATTTTAAAAAAACACTAAAGAGAAAATACGAGAAAACAATGATTGAAACAATGATGAAAAATAAATCTCTGGTGTGAGGCCTTTAGGGAATAAACATGCACTTGAGTTTCCTTTCAAGCCCAAAGTAAAACATACATCTCCCCCAAGATATCATGTGTATGATATACACATATGTATCAAAGACAATTTGATTCACATCTTAAGGGAAAAGATTCACTTTCTAAAACATTTATTCTTGAAGAAATTGAAAGTGCTATATACATACTTAGTAAAAATGTTATTATTGTCCCCTCAGTGTTTGTACCATGGCGTCACAGGTCACAAAACACATTTGGCAAAAAAAACAACCCAGAGAAACAATATAACAATATAATGATAACAGTTAAGTTAACACTTAAGTGCTGGTGTGTTGTGACATCACAGAAATGGCACACGAGCGAGAATTCCCTTTAAATTGTAACCTCTCCTGATAAAAAGCACCAACTTTGATTTTGTCCACACTCAGTTTACTGTCATAGAAGAAGCTGAGTTTATATTTAATAATCACGTAAGTAGCACAGTAACGCGGCACTCATAAACATGTAGAACACTATATCTGACAGCTGCCACTGTGGGCTATGTTCAGAGGAGTATAATTTAACTTCAGACAAATCAGCTCTTCTGTATTTAAGTATTTTACATCAGCCAACCATTGTGAGATGTTGTGAGGGGGAAAAGGGTAACATCCTCACTGTGTCAATAATCTACATGTTGCATTCAATGGGCGCCCGTAAATAGTTAACCCCGGATCTTAGAAGAAACAGGAGACCAATCACTTCTCAGTTTGTACATATGATCACTTATATTTACACATTAACCAACAATTTTTTTTAAAGATGTTTACACTGTATTTTTAAAGCAACAGTAACGATAATAATAATAATAATAATAATAATAATTTTGTTTAAATTTTACCCCGTTAACTGACAATCATTTCTGGATTTTTGTCCGAACCTGGTGGAGTACCAGTGTTCTTCTGTCCTCTCAAACAACACGCCTATAATCTAATACATGCGTGATCAACAACCAAAATTCAATGAATCGACATCAGGAAATCTCAGATGCCTAAGCCAAGATTTAGCCCCGAGAATAAAACACTTGCACGTCTTTGGTGCGGGTCAATGACACCATGCGCTGAGCGTCAAACGACGACACTTGGTGCACGTGTACAGGCAAAAGGCCTGATGGACACTGCTATGACTTTCATGTCGCATGGCCACATATCAGATCTAATCTAGAAACCACATAGTTCTGAACTTTTGGATTTAGAGCCACTTCAGCCTGGTAATCTGAACATAGACTTGTCATCCTGAATGCATTTATGTGTTTTTGGTGTAACAGTCTCTTGGTGTTGTATTAGCATTAAGACCTGTTGTTCTTAATGCTTAAATAAAATAAGTGAGAGGATCGTACAACACGTGTGTTTAGCATAAAGAGATTTTTCTGTTGTGTGTGTAGGTGTAGTGTTGAACAAGGACGTCTGTGTAGCGCCAGGGTTCACCGTCTTACTCACACGTAAGTGACCTTGTGTTGTCCCGCTTTAAGGTCCAGGCTCACATTTGTGTTGTTGTGACTTGCGTTTGGTTTGGTTACATTCAACAGTAACGTCTACCAATTCAAGTGAATCACATTTAAGGTTATTTTAGATAAAAAGAACAAACACTTACACAAAAAAATGATGTGTCAGAGAATATAAAAACCGACCTTTTTTTTGCAATTGGCATCACAATATCAATTTTACACCTCAGGGACTGGAATCTTTCAGTTCCATTTTCCATCTCCAAGCAGAAGTAAACAGCAGTGTGAGGTGATGTTGAGTAGAATGCTGTAAAAAAGTAAACAAACTACAGTTGTAGTCGTTTGTGTTCCACATTAGGGAAACCGTGACAAACCAGTTTGAAGAGAGTCAATAAAATAATGAAAAAAAATGCTCTGAATATGGGTGGGCTTCATAGAAGTATTAAAAGAGGTTTTAAATATTAAAATAAAGAATATTTGGTTCCACTCCCTGTACCATGGCTGCACTAAAGAGCGGTCACATTAAACGGTCCTTACAAGTGGCCCACTGAAAACTGACTACTGCAGGTCCTTTGTATCATCAAGTTAGGAAGTTCAGCGTTTAGGAACAGGGAGCGGACGTCCCGTTCCTTTGGTCCAGTGGCGTCATGTCGGTCATTGGAGTTTCGCAATTGTCGTTGGTGCTGACGATGCTGTACTGACCCGTCTGTGCCTCTCTAGACGATCGTGTTGACCTTTCCTGCAAGAGGGCGTGGATCAGAGCCACGGGGATGGGCATCATGGCAAATATGATGAGCGCAGCCAGGACAGCCAGGGCCCAGCCTGGGTAATCCAGGTGCTTCTCAGAGGCCTGAGGAACATGATAACAAAAGCATTTATTTAACAGGTTTGCATTTAAGTAAATATATTACAATCACTCACATGAGGCGTCCGCTCATGAACACAGAATACTAACTTCAGGAACTGTGGCTTTTTTTAAATTTGTTTTGGGACTCTTTGGGACACTTTTCCCAGGCTGTGAAAAGTTTCACAGTTTGCTAATTTATCTCACGCTCGGGAGACTTTTTTATCCTGAATGTTAATTTGTTTTAAACTGTGTAAAAACATGTTTCACACTTTGAAATATTGTTTTATTAAGTCGCCAACCATCGCACAAAACAGGTTATCCAGAATAAACAGTTCCATGTTTTTAAATGGCTGAAAAACTTAGCCACTGTTTACCAAGTGTTAACATGATAATACGTACTTCCTCCTGGTTCCATGCCATATAAGTTGGTGGTGTGATGATCATCCGAATTCCAGTAGCTCCCAGCAGCCCCAGCATGGCAAGCAGGCAAATGTATTTCCACAGGTATTTGTAAATCACACTGGGACGCCATCCCAGCATTTCTTCAATGTCATCGAGGAACCTTTAAGGAACAGAACGGCGAAGGTTCAGAGTCTGGAGTGGGAGTTTGGTCGTCCACGGGCTGAAAAATATACACCTCACCTGTCTGCTCCGTACAGCCAAGACACACTGAAGGTCTCAAACACCACCACGATGATGAGTGGCAGCGTGGCAGAGTAATCATCGAACATTGTCACAAAGTAGTTCCCACAGTGCTGGGTGAAGAGCAGGCCAATCACAAAGCCAATGACGCAGGTGAAAACTGTGGGAAAAGAGAGACGACAAACAATCAAAAATGAAGTTTGTTCCCCTCTGCTTGAAAGCATCAGTATCTAATGTTGGAATGTACCATCCCTGAACTCGGAAATATCCAATCCTTAAGGTAAATCTGCCTCCCATGCCTGAATAAATTCGACATGTTTTTGTTACGTTGTCTTGTTCTTCTGTGTTTCAGCTTCTTCTATCATTTCTGGGTTTAAGCTTTCAGTACAAAACGACTGACCCCTAAAACTGGATATAAAGAGATATATCCATATCTCTTTATAGACATATAATATATACATATATATATATATATATACATATATATATATATATATACACATATACACACATATATATGTGTATATATATATATATACACACACACATATATATGTGTATATATATATGTGTGTATACACACATATATATATATATACACACATACATATATACATATACACATACATACATATATACACATACATACATACATATATATACACACACATACATACATATATACACATACATACATATATATACACATACATATATAAATACACACATTCATATATATATACACACATACATACATATACATACATAGGAATATATATATACATATATAGGAATATATATATATACATACATACATATATATATACATACACATATATATATATATATACATACATACATACATACATACATACATATATATATATATATACACACATACATACATATACACATATATATATATATATATATATATATATATATACATATATATATGTATATACATATATATATGTATATACATATAATCCAAAAGTAGAGGTAGAAAATGTGTACTTGTGAGTTTGGTCTTGTTGTTGGCCAGAGTCCTGAAGCGGTCGGTGAGGGGGGCGAGGATGCCCTCCATCGTGCCAAACATGGTGCTGAGTCCCAGGTTGAGCAACATGAGGAAGAAGAGCGCTGACCAGAATGGGCTGCCGGGCAGCTGTGACATGGCTTCTGTGAAGGCAATAAAAGCCAGACCGGTGCCCTCCACACCCTGAAAACCAGCAAGAGTGATGGCTTTAGTTTTTAGTACAATAACAGTACAAAAATAATAAGGGGTTAAAAGTTACCTTCTGCATCTCTTTTTCCAGATCACAGTCCGTTAAATTGCCAGGGATTTTATTCCCATGCTCTTTAAACCAGGCTCTGTACTGTTCGAGGTCCACAGAACTGGAAGCAGAGTAGTTGAAGGTTGGCATCCATCTTCCGTTCACATGACCGCTGCCAATCTGCTCCGACAGCTTCTTCACATTACTGAGAGCAAAGAATTATAAATGAGGCTGAAAATAAATCTAACTGCGATTTTACAGCTGAGTATTCAGTGTGTTACACTGTGGATGGGGTTGAGCGACATGGCAAAAAAACATTTTCACGACGTATTTTCTCATACTGTATTCTCCGATTTTGATGTTTATCACAATTATTTTTAATACTGCTAGTTTTAGAGCATCTGTATTGAAACCTGAAAAATCTAGAGATTAGCTCAACATTTTACTGAGATACAAAGCAAAATAGATGCAAAAAAGATCCTGTGCCGCAGGCGTACCTCTGATAACTTGCAGTGGAAAATATACTCCTTTTAATAACATCCTGGAGGTATGTGTTTATAGGTCACATAATCAGTCAAAGTTATGATTAATTTTATATCGCATTTTTAGTAGTGATATAACATAGCAATAATTGTGCAGAAGTCAGAAAATAGATGTTTTTTCTTTTTGTTTTTGTGCAGAAAAACAAGCAAAGAATGGGAAAAAAAGGATACAAGACACTCTATAATGCAATTTTTCTTAATGCAAATTCTTATAGGCTCTGTATATACTGTGTGTTTAAACATAGAAATGGAAAAAAGCAGCTGAAATGCTCTGTGTTCCAAGATCCTTGTATGATCGCGTAAATATCCCTGGCGTGATCATCGTAATCGACCTGGATTTTTATCACACAATATTTAAAATAAATATGACTATACGATTTGTATTATTCCACTATTTCAAAACAATTGTTTACCCCTAGGTAAACCCATAGGATACCCATAGGATATAATACACTTCAAATAACACGGTGTTCCAAAAGTCTGAAAGCACAGCTTCTTTGTTGGAAGGATTCGTGACACATGAAACACACAACCCTACCTGACAACGCAATCCATGACCTTGACTTTTGCACGAAAGCCAAGAACAGCAAACACCACCAGAGTTGCCAACACAGACGTGAGGAAGTTTATAGTGGAGACGGTGAAAGCGTCACGGTGACAGTTGTTATTCCTTGGATTGTACGAGGAGTAGGCAATAATAGACCCAAAGCCAAGACCCAGGGCAAAGAAAACCTGTGTGGCCGCCTGGCGCCAGACCTGAATGTTACCCCAAATTTCCAGCTAAAAAAAGATGTATAGAGAGAAAGAAAAAATGAGGAAAATAGGGACATTAGTCTGAACCTCTCCACATTGAACCAGACAGTTAATGTGCAAAATACCTTAGGATAGAACATGTAGGTGACTCCATCTAAGGCTCCATCCAGCATGAGTCCTCGGACAAGGAAGCAGAAGAGCACCACATAGGGGAAGATGGAGGAGAAATACATCACCTTAAAAAAGACAAAAATTATTACATGACAGGTAAAGTAAACCCGGTACCAAGTAATACATTCACATTTCATACAATTGTGTAAAATGTCTAATTGCTGCTAATTGTGCTCCTCAACAACCCATTTTCCCCACATGGAGGATTGAGGATTCATCTAATCCCATTTAAGCCCACTGCTCGTTACACACTCAACATATGGCCTTTGTAATTGAGAAGCTAAGTGCTTAAGTCAGTAATTGTGTGAAATGCCTGATGTCAGCCGGAACTGGATTCATTTTGTAATTTTGGCATCTAACGCCACCATCCCCGCATTCAAACCACCACCACTTTTCTCTTTAAAAACACATCTGTTACCCAGCAAATGGAAACCATCAGAATAGATTTTGTGTTATAACAGTAAAACAGACAGCCAGTGGCCAAAACATCTCATAGTTACCTTGACAGAGGTCTTGATACCCTTGAACATTCCCAGACACACAATGGTCCAGGCTGCCAGAAGGCAGCAGGTGATGTATGGGTTGAAGGAGCCCGTGTCATCAATTGAGTCTGTGATATCCAAAGCTTTCCGGTACCAGAAATACGAAGTGGGGGAGCTCTTCTCACATTCTTTAATTGCAGTAAAAACATTAAAAAATAATATAAAATACATCGATTACTAATCTAAATTAGTTATATATATATATATATATATATATATACACACACACACACACACACATATAACACAACAGCTCATGAGGTTTTAATAATTTTTGTGTTCAGTGTTCACCTGTTACATTCCTCTCTTTAGGACACTGATTCCAAGGTAACGGGAACTGAAATGAGTTCCCAAGATAGAAAAGACTCCATGCGAGGATCACGTTGTAGTAGAGAGCCACAAAGAAACACACCTGAAGACATTTGAGAACAAGATGATCAGTTTCATAAAGTACGTTTGGAAATACAGAATTCTTGGAATAAAATATTACATGTATCAAACTTTATTTATAAAGCACGTAAAAACAACAACAGCTGAAACAAAGTGCTGTAGAAAGTAAAACAAATAAACAAGCCATACAATAAAACCATAAAAAAGAGACAATGTCTCATATCCTGTTAAGTGCAACTAAGAATTAAGTGTGTACTGTCACTGGCATGAAATTAAGCAACAACGGAGGCTGTCACACTGCGCACACCTGCGGCTGTGCGCAAATCTCATGTAAAATGACTTACTTTGTTTAAGTAACTACTAGGACATTTGTTCAAACTTATTTAAAGAGTGCCAAATGCATGATGATTTATTGCATTCATACCTAACTGGATGATCACTCTACTGTATACCACTAGTACTGTGCATACATTTCTGGGTCAATTTGACAGCTAATTATCATCTTACCACACAGCTGGAGTAGCCAATCCCTGCGAGCCTTGGTGAGATGTACTTCCACACGCCGATGCTGCCCTGTCGGATGGCCTGCCCAGCTGCCAGCTCCAGGAAGAACAAGGGAATACCCACAACCATCATCAGCAGCACGTAGAGGAGGAGGAAAGCACCTGAGGAGAGCAGGTGACCAAGCGATCAGTTAGCAAATGAACCCAGGTTAATAACCTGGTGGACGAAGTATATTTGACCATTTTCATAGCGACTCCCTAGACATGGTGTGCATGATCGAGAATAATAAAAAGGTCCAGTGTGTAACATTTAGGTGGATTTATTGGTCAAAATGAACATACTACTCAAAAGCATGTGTGTATAATCACTTTAAAAGAGTTTGATTTCTGTAGCCTTTGAATTAACCTGACATATGTACTTAAGGCAAGGGCCGCCATCTTGGGCTATCATGTTTCGACAGCAGCCTGAACAAACAAACCAGCAAGAGCAGGGCAGGAAGAATTTTAAAGCTAAAGCTCACTACACAAACAAAGATGAATGGCATCTTTTCTGTTATGAGAAGAGAAGCATAGTTCCTTGACACACCTGGAAAATGTGAGAGGTGAGCAAATCAGTCCTCCATTAGCTACAGTCTGCAGTCCCACCATGAGATGTTACTAATATCACATAACACAGATTACCGTTACTATGCAATAGGTACTAACCTCCTCCATTCTGATGGCACAGATACGGAAACCTCCAGACGTTGCCGAGCCCGACACTGAACCCCACCTGAGCCAAAAAGTACTCCACTTTGCTGTTCCACCCTGCTCTGGCAGGAGGCTCGGATGAGGATTCCTGGTGCTCCTCGCCGACGTAGCCGTTGAGCTCCGACAGCGTGGTCTCTGTCATGCCATCCTCAGTTGGAAGTGGCTGTTTCTCCATCTAAGAGTGATAGATAATTTGTTAATCCCAAAGGAAAATAAGGAAATCAAAAGGTTAAGAAAGGGCAAAAGTTACTGATGATTTTCCTTAGGGCTTTCATGTAGATGAACAGTTGTTTTGGTGTTGCAATGCAAGGATACTTTAAAGAGATGCATGTGCTGTATGTTTAAATTTGTTTAAATGTTTAAGTTACCAGTGTACTTTCAGCTGTTCTTAATGAAGGGTTGCCACTATGAAAGGTGATTTATGTAACCTTGGATGTGCCATGGTTGTTGGTGCCAGGCAAGCTGGTCTGAGTATTTTTCATACTTTATAAACATATTTCTAAAATGCTGAGAATTTTCACGCACAACCATCTCTATGGTTTACAAAGAATGGAAACCATCTGGTGAGTGGCAGTTCTCTGAGTGATCAACGCCTTGTAATTGGGTCAGTGGAGAATGGCCAAACTGGTTTGGAATGATTATAAGGAATATAAACACTCGTTTACAAACCCAGGTATGTAGAGGACGACACTAGGTGCCAATTGGGCCACTCTGTACCTAAAAAAGTGCCTGGTGAATGTATATCTTATACAAGAACAATACAACAATTGTGTAAAGATGAGTTTTCAGTTACACCATGTATTGTGTTGTAATCTCACATTGGGTGGGGGTAATTTAATTGCATGCAAAATATGTAATTAAATTACTTTCCAACGACAGACATTTCCATGTTTTCGTGTGGTGGTTCTCAAACTGTGGTACCTGTACCACCAATGTTAGGTGAGGTTCATCTGGTGGTATCTGGTAGGTTTGAGAACCAGTGTTTTAGAGGAAAAGCACAGACATCACTGCCAACATTAGCACTGGCTCTGTACAGGTTAATAAAACAAGGACAGTGACAGAAAGCCCGCATGAAAACGTGAAACTACAGAAGCTTAAATGGAAGTGGGAGTTTACCGTAGCTTTAGCCAGGCTCTACTAATAAACCAGCGGCAATACCACCAGCTCATCAGTTACACATGTAATTCACCTTGAAACACAAATATAAAGATGGTTCCACTCACTTAGCTTGTTGCTTGAGATACACACAGTACACTGCTAACTAACACAACCCACCTGAACACCGGGAGATGCCGTAAACAAAGAGAAACGTCAGAAAACGCAGAAAACGTCTGTGGTGGTAACGGTTGTAGGTTCCGATGAGCACGTGGAGCCGCAGCTTGTACAGACACACGTTTTTCTTCGCTTTCTTTACATTAAAACGAACACAACATGCAAAACACACCGACTACAGCACTGAGGTGTACAATAGTCGGCGAGACAAGGGCAGACAAGCGGTGAACACGGCGGTTTTCTGAGTCCTCAAGCGAATCGCGCGCCTCCTCGTAAGCGTACAACAAACGGGCTGGTCTCTTCCGCGTGATGCAATGTGATGCTGCGTTCAATGACCGTAAATAAAAAACAAGCGGAGGCGGCGGAGCTGCATCCCGTCGTCTTCAGTAACAGTGCATCGTCTCATCTGTTACACCTGGCTGGACTGAATTGATCACGATATCGGGCACATAACAAAAAATATGCAAATAAAGAAAATAATATAATTATATATTTATATAATATAAATGCAATAACAATCTCAACAATTGTACAGAAAAAAGGTACTAAAAAATGTTAGAATACGACTTAAAAATAAGATAAGGAAACGCTCCACATCTATGACTCCCTGTGACACATTCATTCAGACAACAGTGTATAACCCCAATATATATACAGTCATAAATACAATAGCGTTTAATTGGTTGTAACAACTTTGTTGTTATAGTGACAGCCGCTGACAGTTTGTAGTGCGCTCTCTGGCATGTACGGACGCACGAAAGGGCAGTGAACGCAGCATCAGGTCGTGCCTAATATTGTTTAGATTTTATTTTTCCGTCACGCGTGGTCGTGACGAGCCATTTAAACTCGCAGTTAACTTTCATTTGGGTTTTCGCGGCAGTATTTTTTTTTTATAGTTTGCAATCCTTCATGTGGCCACAGTGAGTGGAGTAAACAATGGCTCGTGAATGTAACACGTGGCAATTTAACACATTATTAATCTCACTTTGTTTTTTTTCTTTTTAAAAACCTCTATTTACAGCGAATGATTATTTCACACGTGTCCACACGTGGCTATATGAGTTAATTAAAAACATTAATCTTAAACTGATGCAAAAGTCTGAATCTGTCATCAAACAACATCTTTAAATACCACAGCACAGCAACATATTCAGATTATGCAAACGACTTCATACCATGTAATCCGATTTGAGTGTTTGTCTCGTGGCTGTGACATTTCTGTGGACACACGCATACACTGCCACGTATGCCTGTTTTGTTGGCAAATAAATCACACACTGTGCTGGAACTTAACACCACAGTGAAAAAACTACACAGCAAAATAAAAAAAAAACACCCACCCGCATTCATTCATTAATTAATGACTTAAAAATACCTTCTTGTGTGAAAACAGTGGAGGTTGTTGCTTTAGAAAAGTGTCCACGCCGCGTGTCCCCGCGTCCTTATACTACCACCAAAGTCAAGTGGGATGTTTTTGGGGGTTGTTACAAACTTCACCTGACTCCGCCTTTCTCCTCCATTGGTGGACAACATGGAGACATGAACACTTGCAATTATTCAGGGACTGTTTTGAAATGTGAAACCCCCACGGACACGCTGTGTCTGCACGACCCACCCCCTACACCTGAACCGGGTGAATGTGATGTTATAAGAACCTCAAAGCCTCAGAGGTGATACTTGAGTCAAAGTACAAGTATGTTACCAGAAAATGACTTTGGTAGAAGTTTAAAGTCACTTATTTATAATATTACTTAAGTAAAAGTCTTAAAGTATATGACATTTACTGTACTTAAGTGGTGCCAGGGGTGAGTTGTCTTTCACATAAAAGGTTGTGGGTTAAATTTTCCGCCTCTGCTAGTCTATATGTGTGTGTCCTTGAGCAAATACACTTAACCCCAAGGTCATCAAGACTAGAAAAGCTCTACATAAATACAGACCATAATACCAGCTCTTCTTCTGATTTATTTAGGTACAAAGATAGTTAGAGGAAATGTAGTGGAGTAAAAGTATGAGTTGCTAGAAATATAAATAACAAAGTACAGATATGTGAAAAATACAGTAACAAAGTATTTGTACTTAGTTACATTTACAACACTGGTGACAGGAAACAGTTGTAGTGATTGTAAATCTCAGCATTTGTGGTTTTCACTCAGAACTCATCCAGTAAATGAACAATAAATTAAATAAAGTAGAGGTCTCAAACTCAAGGCTCATGGGCCACATGAGGCCCACCAGATGATTTCAAGTGGCCCAAAACTTTAAAATTAAAACTACAATTTAGGATGAAAACTTTGCTCTTTTACTGTGTGTGTTGTTTTGTGAACATTTGGCATTGGTCACATCAGTGGCTGCTGCTCCAAAAATTCTAGTATGGGTGGGTTGGGTTGAATGTAGAGAAGGAATTACCCCTGCGGGACTGATAAAGGACTCATTTATTTATTTTTTTTATTTATGAAGTTTTGACAGGAAGAAAAACTGATTCATTTTCTATTCATTGTAAAAACTCTATTGCGGTTTGGAGCAAAAATTCCAAAGTCTAAGCTGCTTTTGACTCAGTAACAATCTGCCTATTCACTTTATGAACATAACGTAATTGCGTCTTTTTAATTCATTTGAATTGTATGTGAAATAGTTCACAGATGACTGGCTAAACAACTGCATCATGGAATTGTTGGAAGAGTTGACTGAGCACTTTTACTCTAAGTTCCCCTGACAGAAATAATAGTCTTTAAATCACTCTTTCAATTTGAAATTAAAATGATATCTTGACAATCATGATTTAAAAGTCTAGAGTTCACAAAAAAGAGTATGATCAAGATGCAAAATGAATCTATAAATAACAAAAACAAAATACATTTGAAAATAACACGTAGACAATTGTAAGTAAAACACTAGACGAGCTTGGATATAATTAAATATATATATTTAATTAAATGTATTAAACGTTTAACTATAACTTTAAAGTGAGTGTAGGGCCACGGCACATCAACTGGTTTGAGAAATCAACTCAGATTTGCCTTCACCGGTTAAGGTTTTAACTTTAGATCGTAACAACCACCCTTTTTTCTTCACACATACTGTGCATTTTTTTATATTTCGTATTTATGAGCCTGCAACATTTTTACACACAGACACAGACTCAGAGTCCCGCACATACTAAAGCAGTTGTGTGTTAGTATGTATAGTGCAGGTGTACAGGAAGGGGGAGTGAGTCAATATTTTATCTCTAAGGTGGGGTGTTGTATCATGGGCGGGGCTTCACTAGGAGACACAAGTGTGTGTGTCGTGTGAAAGCTCCAGTTCAGTGTGAGGCAACCTCTGCAGAGGCACTGAGGCACAGAAACTCTTTTCAGTGTAAACACACACACACACACACACAGCTGTTAACATCAGGAATAAAGCAGGGGAAGCCCGTCGACCTCGGTAAGATGACACTAACATAAGACTTTTTTTCATTTCACTTAAATACGGGTAATACTCTGACGATGTTGTGTTGTGTGTGCTTTTTGTGTGCGTGTGTAATGATGTCAACACAGTGATGTGCAGCAATTAATTGTCACAAAGCTGCTTCTTTTTTGAAAGTAGTGCTGAGGTAGGAATTCATGTCACTATTTAAGGATTTTATAAAGATTTTTTATTTTTTTATGTTTTATCATAATTTCAAATTGCATTCAAATTGGCCTCTCTCTCTCTCTCTCTGTATATATACAGTCTGTATATACACGTGTATATATATATTATCTTTTAACATTTAAAATGTATATATATTTTTGAATGTTTTTGTGTTTTTGGGGTGAAACCGCTCGACGCTCAGTCTCTGTCAATACCAAGGATTCCAGTGTTGATGGTCATTGAGGAACAGAGCGGTTTGATTGGTGAGGTCACAGCACTGTCGTCAGACTGGTTTCACTCACACAGTCATCAGCAGAAACCACACACACACACACACACACACACACACACCACACACAGACTGGGGAAACCTTGAATGAGAGTGTTGCTGTCTAATGAAATGCTAATCACAAAGACAGAGGCAGAGAGAGAGATTATGTTGGGATTAAACTTCCTGTTTCCCTCACACAGTCATCACTGGCTGCTGCACCAACAACATATTTTTCCTGATCTCTTCTCTACAGCTGTTACTCACGACGCAAGAGGAGGAAAGGATGACGAACCTCTCGCGATATCTCGTCAATGTGAGTCTCATCACCTGCACCAATTTTATTTTCACACACACACACACACACACTCATGTACCTGCTCTCCTCTCTTGCAGCACCTGATGACGTTCTCGCTCCAGGACGGGGACGTGCAGGGCGTGGAGGACGCCCGGGCGCGTCTCTCCTTTTTGGCCGAAAGCAAGAAGCTGTGGAGTCAACAGATGTTCCTGGATGTCGGGGCCGAGGCCATTAAGCTGCGAGACGTACAGAGCCAGGTGAGAACTGATGATGCTGATGACGATCTTCTACTGCTAGTCCATCACAGGGTCACACACTCTCACACTCACACCTATGGTCAATTCAGAGTGTCCAATTTTGTCTAATCTCCATATTTTTGGACTGTGGGAGGAAGCGATCAATTCATACTGCAGCAATCATGTTCCATGTTTGATTTGCTCTTGGCCTGCAGGACGAGCTGGAGACCTACTCCCTGGAATCCATCCTGCGGTGTGACGCGATCAACACGGTGAAGCACTTCCCGTCCCTGCTCATGCTGATCTGCAAGAGTGAGGAGCAGAAGAAGCCGGACATTCACTTCTTCAGCTGCGAGGTTGTGATGGTGAGCGAGTTCCCCGGTCTTTCCTGCTTCTGCTGCGTCATCGTGAATCTGTGCATGTGTGGTTCAGGTTTCACAAGTGATGCCACATCTCTCACTCACACACACACAGGCGGAGGAAATCCGCGATGACGTCGCTCGCACAGTTTCCGGTCGGTCCAACCGTGACACTTCAAAGCCGTCTGATGCCTCCAGGTACACAACCACCACAAAGCACTGGTTTGATATTTTGAAATGAAATCCAGTCTTTTGAGAAGTGTGCGTTGAAGGAAAAGGAGCAGCTGGATCTCCCTCTTTGCCTTTCTTTCCTTTTGTTTCTGTTTCTTTTCACCTCTTCCATTATGTTTCATTCTGTCACCTGTGTGTGTGACAGAGGGCAGGAGAGAGACAGCTGAGAGAGGGAGAGAGAGAGAGCGAGGGAGAGAGGGAGGGAGACTTGTATTTCTGGTTTATACATAACTTAACAAGGTGTGACAGAGATAACAAGAGCAAACACACACTCACACACAGAGAGAGAGAGAACAGGTGGAGGACGATGGTGTCAGAGCAGCGGCTCGGAGCCTGAACGGAATACACCTGTGTTACCTGGAGACTATTTGAAGGACATACGTGTGTGTGTGTGTGTGTGTGGTAAGACAGACGGACAGACAGCTGTGTATGTTCCATGCAGATTCTGTGACTGAACAGGAACAGTTTGAGTTTGAGGCGTTTGCTTTAGTGACTTTAGTGACTTTAGTGTTTGTGCAAAGACAAAGAGACGTATGTTTTAAAGTCCTTGTCTTTTGCCTCACAATGAGTTGGCTTTCTTATTCTTTTTTTTAACCGAAGCACAGTGTTGTGTGAAATCTAAAGCGGAGGCACGAGTCAGCACTTTTTCCTTCTGTTTACTGTACTTAAGTGGAATAAGGGCTCCGGAGGGAGGGAGGGAGGGAGGGAAGGGCAGGGGTTTGAATTTCACAGACATCACACTGTCTGTTTTCAACAGAGGATCTTCCGTTGTCTTGGCTGGAGTCACTGATCAAAGGTTGTCCTCTCCGTTGCAGCCATTTTGACTCCATTAGTGACTCTCAGAATGAGGACGAGCCTGTCTGACAGTCAGTGTTTGTGAAAGTCAGGTTCACTGCAGGGTGTTTGGTGTGATGAAGGATGCAGCGTTGTGTGTTTTAAAGACCTCTCCTCTTCATCCTTCAGGCTTCCTCGCAGTAGAGGGGAGATGATGGACCCTTATGGAATCCCAAGTCACCCCATCGCACATGCCCCTAACCCCCCACCAGCAAACCCTCCACCTTACCCTGGACCCAGAGGTGAGTCAACAAAAAATAAAAGACTTCATTTCACCCTTAAACTGTGTGCCACAATAAAATGTTTTAACGTGATGACAAGGTGAAGGGAAAGGAAAGATGTGAAGTGAGAGGAAAAGGATCCGGACGAGCACAGAGATTGCTTTGTCTATGTTTGTGGGAGGAGGAGGAGGAGGAGGAGGACGAGGAGGAGGGTGTTTCAGGGGAGAAAAAGGGGACAGGAATTTCAAATGCAAACACCAGAGGCATGAATGAAAATGGATCAGCTGAGGAATCCTCTGCTCTCTTCTTCCCCGGCAGCAAACGCCATCAACGGCGGGCCCGATGTCTCCTTCCTGCGAGCGGAGAGAGAAGTGGTACGTCTCCTCGCGTGCTTTGTATTTCATAATGATTACAGGATTATATATAACAACAAAGCGGTTCTCTTTTTCTTCTCCCTCCCTCTCTCTGTCTCTCTGCAGGGGATCCTCAACCACTGTTTTGATGACATCGAGAGCTTCATGGCCAAGCTCCAGCAGACCGCAGAGGCAGCGACGGTGCTGAACCAGAGGAAGAAGAAGAAGAAGAAAAGTAAAAAGCCAAGTGCTGAAGGTAAAAGAGTGATCCAGTGCATATCAAGTTAAAACTTAGCTTTTATCGCCGCTCACTCATTTTCTCATTTACTATTCTATGCGTGTCTTCCCTGAAACAGAGGATTTACTCACTATCAAGGCTCGTCCACCACCAGAGGAGGAATTTATTGACATCTTCCAGAAATTCAAATATTGCTTCAGCCTCCTGGTGTGTGTATTCACTCACATCATCTTCTTTTTGGCCTCACTGCACCACCCTTGTTTTTTTCTTTTCAAACAAATCCCCCTTTCATCTCGTTACAGGCGCGTCTAAAATCGACCATTGCCAATCCTTCGTCGGAGGAGCTCGTTCATCATGTATTCAAACCGTTGGACATGGTGAGTCAGAGCGGTGACTGTCTCTCTGCGGTCGTGTTGGGACAACACCTGTCACTGTCCCTTTTTTTTTCTTTTTCCTGGTCTTCTACGACAAACTGATGTTATACAATACATGATATTTGAGTATAAGCGTGTTTCATGTCCAAATAATGGAAAAATCATCAGTGTGCCTGAGTCACTTTTCCAGTATTTACTCAGGGTAGAGCCCAGTCATGCAGCTATCAAAGTCAAAAGCATTTGTTTGATTGTTTGTGCGGTTTCCTGGTGCAAAGGTCGAACAAACCCCAGGTTTCATTTATACAGTAAATATTAATATTTAATACATATGAAACAAACTGGAGCTATAGTTAATCCCAGCCGAAAAACCAGCGTCGCTGCATTACATGAAAACATGTCATTTGCATTAAAGCTGAATGAAATCGTTTAGTCTTAAAAAACTCACCCAATTTAAGTACTGGAATTTCAGGCGTGTCATTGTGTTGACATTTGATAAAACATTAAAGGCCTCAGGTTTTTTTCAGGTATGAATCAGACTAAAGCGAGTCAAAGGGTGGACTGGGTGTGTTTGAAACTGTGTGTATTGGTCGTACCTGAATAGGAGAAACGTGACCTCCTACTTCTGGAACTTTGAGTCACTTCTTTTCACAGAGTGTGAGAATGTGTCACTCAGCGCTCCAGCAGGTGGATTTAGCCCCTGTGAGACCTTGAGTATCAGGTCTGTGTCTGTAAAAAAAAACAAAAACAGTGGCCGTTGACAAAAGTCTTTTTATTTTTATCTGGGTGCAAACAGATGGTGAAAACAACAGGAGGGCCGGCGCTCGGGGCCTCAGTGTCCAGCCCTGCACTGACAACCTCTGCTGTGTCTCTGCTGCAAGACAACCTGAGCGTGGAGGAGAGGCAGCTGTGGACATCTCTGGGTCCTAACTGGACACATTATCGGTCAGTAGCGACAATCACCACCAGGCTTTTGAAAGATAAAGATGAAATATTATACAATATTGGACTTTTTGCCGATATAGTGGCTTGTACCGCCATTTTTGAAACCCCTTGCCACCCAAATATAAATAATCTAGACCCATAAAAAAAACACAAATTAAGTTTTATATATCGCTATAAAAGAACTATAGTTTGTTGCGTTTAATAGCTGTTTTTAGCTCAATCTTTCAGCTACAAACAGCTATGAAATGTCAATAGTTTTTTTTAAGTGACTCACTTTGACATAATTAAAACTATGTTCAGGGCTGTGGATCCAAAATGACTATTTCCTCATGTACACACTCATGACTTCATTTCAGTGTGTGTGCCACCGGCTCTCCATACTTCAAACACAAGTTTGTCAGGTTTGGGGAGGTTTTTAAATATCACGTTTGACACAGTCACAGGATGTGACGCATATTTTCAGCGGCCCCAAATATTAAAAACACTCTCATTCCTCGGCCTCATCTCTAAATAAGTCGTGTTTACCTTGAAAGTCAAAAAAATGAAATAAAATATTCTTCTGTAGAGCCACAGGTTGCAGACCCCTGACCTGTATGGACATCATTTAATTAATATCATATTTTTCATACTCGTGTCACAGATGTGGGTATAAAACGTCTCTATTGTGCAAAATGAATAAGCATCTGTACCTCTAGGGGGCGCTAGCATAGAACGCAATGAGATTTTGCAGCTTTTTCGGCCTACAGTTTTAGTCATTAGTGGTGTTTTATACATTTTAATGCCTATATCTGTCCTTTTGTTTACAATGTCACTCAAAGTAACAACAAAGACATAAATAGAGACAAATCCTTCCAGCGTGTATTTCACCTTGACAGATCATTTCACAAAACAGGAATAAAACACGATATTTCTCGATTTACAATTATTCATTTTAGGGTTTTTTTTGTCATTAAAGTTCCGGTGTCAGAATGTCAGAGTAATTTCTGTGGATTTCTGAGTAATTACAAAAACAGTGTGGTCTCCAGGCGGTCCCACGTCTACGCTGTGACCTAGTTTTCTCTCGGCTCAGCCGCTTTTATTTTATATTTACTTTGGTTATAGACAGAGGTGGAAAAGTAACAAACTACATTTCATTTCCTCGCGTACTACTGTAATTGTGTACTTTTAAAGTAAAGTTTTTTGGTCTGTACTGTACTTCACTGCATTTTAAAACATCTGTTACTAAGTGAAAACAAAGACAAAACTTTGGCAGTGAATGATGAGGGTCTGTGAGACTTGTATGAGTACTTTAACTACTTTTACTTGTACTTAAGAAAACGTTTTTTTAATCAAAAATAGTGGTACTTTTACTTGAGTATTGAGAATATTTCAGTACTTTTTTCACCTCTGGTTAAAGATCTGGTTTTTGAAAAAAGTGTTACTTGTCACGAGTGCATTCAGGAAACTTAATTGGAGCTGCGTGGTGAAGGAAACAGCAGCAGCTATGCTTGATTGCCAGTTCATATTGAACGACTGTGACTTAAATACGATTGTGAATCGTGTCCTGCTGAACGTACAGGTTCAGTTTTAGCAATAGAATTTAGAATAGAACTCGTTTTACCCTGTGTGCTTCTCACAGACAGGCTTATTGTGTGAACTCAATTGTTTATAATTAAATCCTACTCATGACACACTTAAACAATAGTACGCTGCACTTTCTGTTTTAATCCAACACAATATAATTACTGTGTTCACACTGAGAAATTTATCAGGCACATAAATCTTAGCTGTTGATCCAGTGTTATGTTCGTCTTGGTGCAGTAAGGCTCAACGCAGTGGCCCCGTGTTGTGTTCTTCCCGCAGCTCTCAGCTCAGAGGGCCCGTCACACCGTACACCCCCGTGTTCTTGGACGGCTGGAAACCGGAAGCCCTGAGGCCAGACGGGCAGGTTTGGGAAGATCCTGTCGAGTCACAGCACAGGCACGAAGCCTTCCAAGCAAAACAAGAGGTATGAAATACCTGCGTGAGTGGAAAAAATGCAACAACACATACATGTCACAAAAAGTGTACGGTGGTGTAGGATGGTTGTTGTTTTCTTCAAAGATCCTTCTGCACTTTCCTGACACTTTGTATCGTCAACTACCCCCATCGACCCGTCTGTTGGCCCCTTATTTCTCTCTCTCTGTCCTTGTTTATGCTCATGTGTGTTTGTGTGTACATTCATGAATCGTCCTGTTCTTCCACCACGGCAGCAACAGCCTCCTCAGGCGGTCGGTCCTCCTGATTTCCACATCGAGGACGACACGTAAGTCGCCTTCAAACAGCAAATCAATTTATTTTTTTTATTTTTTTTTACCTTCAACTGTGTGAAACCAACATCTGTTTTTCTCTTCTTACTTTTTCCAGAGACAGCAGCACATTCCCACCGGAGCCCGAGCGTCTCTACAGCTGCAGTTACGACTTCATCGCCAGAAACAGCAGTGAGCTTTCAGTGCAGCAGGGGGAGACTCTGGAGGTAACGATGTTGGAGACATGGATGCTCATCCTCACTAAAAAACACTGGTTTAACAAAACAACACCTGCTTAGGTGTATAATATCTTATAATATCCTTTTCTCACTGTTAATCAAACATTTGTGTCACATTAAAGTCCCACACAGTAGTTGCTGATCCACTGCTGCCTCCATTATTTAGTTTTAATTTCTCATTTTATGTTTGAAATCCCTCATTTCCATTTTAAAAAAGCAGCAGCTCTTGTGCTCGTGTGGTTGAAAATCATTCATGTTCTCTATGGAATTTGGTGCAGGAAAGGGAGCGGTTCACAGACTTCTGTCTAACGGAGAGGAAAAAGTGGCAAACTTAAGACTGTGTAGACTTAAGGAGGTGTAGACTGTACTTGGTGAGCTCAGGCCTCGTCTTATGATGGTTCTCAGCAGCACAGGAGGCCAACACTGTGTCTGACCTCTGACCTATCATTCGGGAATCTTTTCAGAGCCGTGAAGCTGATAAATGAGTCTAAAGTTTGCAAATAAATGACTGGATCGTGTTGCACAGCTGTCAGACGCTGCATGCAGTAGACAGAGCAGTGACATCACGTGAATGATGGTATTTCTACATGAAACACAAGTGATCTTGTTTCCAGGTCATCGAATCATCCAAGCGCTGGTGGAAGTGTCGCAATCGGTTCAACCAGATCGGCTTCGTCCCCTTCAACATCCTGGAACCTGTAGCTCACATAGACAGCCCCCTCGCCACCAAACCGCCCAGTGTAAGTTACAAACATCCACACACACAGAAGCAGCAGAGTGTATGTGTGTTCATCTGAACATACCTGAGTAAATTTCATTGTTTTCTTCTCTCTCTCTCTCTCTCTGCTGCTGCTGCACATTCCTGCAGGTCCCTGCTGCGCCTCCCCTCGCCAAGACTCTCACTCCGGTCCCGCCCAGTCCACCTGCTCTGCCCCAGGCCCCCACCCACTCCCCACAGCGTCCACACAGCTTACCGGCATACACCCAACACATACCAGCTGCAGAGGACACAGATAAAGGTAGCAGATGAAAGGCACAGAGACAAACACGGGGTTGGTTGCAGAGGTAGAAGTCTCTTTATGTCCCATTTTACAGAACACAGTGCAATAAGAATTACAGGACCTACAGTAAACAGACTATTTTAACTTGATAAAAGACCCAAATTGTGGGCAAAAAACATCCAACTGTCATTTAGTTGCTCAGCTCTTGGTTTTCACTCAGCTGTCAATGACTCCACATAAAAGCTAAAAATCTACCAGTCTGCCATGAATAACACTCCGAAAAAGATGCACATTAATGAGTCACTCGCTCTGGAATCAAAGGCAGACAAAGTATGTAAAGCCTAATTCTTGTGCATGCATGTTTTGTCCACAGCCTGACTGTCGTGTCATTCTTTTTTGTTCTTAGTCATGCTGGTGAACGACGAGCTGCTGCAGAGGCTGACAAACGGAAAGACCACGCTACACAAGCCTCTGGTCATCCCGCGCTCCAGTGACACGAGCGTTCCTCTGAACTACCACTCTCCTCCAGAGGAAGTGGCCGAGTGGCTCAGAGGGAAAGGCTTCAGTGAACCGTGAGTGTTTACAGTCAGTGGAGTGTTTATAGTCGCTGTAAGAAAGAGGTCGTCGCGTATAAAGCGACAGGAGAGTTCAGTGGCAGGGAATCACGTGTGTGTGTGTGTTTACCCTCAGGACGGTGTCGTGTCTGGGAGTGCTGACAGGCGCTCAGCTCTTCTCCCTCAACAAGGAGGAGCTGCGGGCTGTGATTCCAGACGAGGGCGCCAGAGTCTACAGTCAGCTGGCCGTGCAGAAAGCACTGCTGGAGGTAAATTCATGCAACTCTGAAAGGTTTTTATGTGAAGTGAAAACAAAACATGAGCAAATCAAGTGAAACCAAGTGAATCAGGAATCCATGTTTTTAAGTCAATAAGGATGGAAGGAGATCGAATGAACGCCAAGACTGTGAGAAATAAGCCTTTAATTGAACTAATATCAGCTATTTATGACCCCATATAATGTGTTTTGTGAAGATTTTGCAGGTTTTTAATCGACGCTTTATTAAATAACACGTGCAAATAAATAAGTCGCGGTTCACTCGTCAAACTTAATCTCTCAGAAATGTCTGCATTTACCCATTTAAAATAAAACACAATGTTAAAAAGTCTCAGTTCACAACTTGGGTCAAAAAAAAGTAGATCCAATAGAAACAATTTAGAGAAAACTAGAATAAAACCTTTGAACTTTGCACCACAACTTAATTTAAATAAAAATATATATTTTTTGTCCTTCATTGCTTCTTCTTTTTTACCTCCAGGATGCCAGAAGGGCCACAGAGCTGGAGGCGGTCATGGAGAAACAGAAGATGAAGGTCGATCTGAAGCTGGAGAGCAGCACGCTGTGAGCCGCAGGAGTCGCCGTCACGATGCCGTCACCGGCGTGGATCGCAGAATTATAATCACCAGAGAAAAACACGCAATCAAAAGACTGTTTATACAAACAGCGTCTCTCACTCATTTAAACATAAATTCACCGAGTGTTTAACGGAAGCAGGTGCTGCGCAAACTTATTTTATCATTAAAAAGCACATTTTTAAATTGTTTGAATGTAAACCGTCTCCTTCTTGTGAATGAAAGCCACAACACCGATAAATAAAATGGTAGGAGTTTTTTTTTTATTGAGATTTTAAAGAAAGCTGTCCAGCTAAACATAAACAAATGACTCCACATTAGGTAAAGCAAAACAAATCTGTCTGCATTCAAGTAGAAATCTACTCAAAAGGAATTTGTCCAAAATGGGCCAAAAAAAAATCATTACTTTTGACTTGACACAAGGTGTACACATTTTTTTTTAGCACTGAATTTCCAATGTTCTTCTGAAACTACTGTGTCACATGCCAACACTGACGCTTAAGATTCCATTTATTATCATCATCATCACAAATCTTTTTTCTTTTTTTTTAAAACAGAACTCAACGTTTGCTACCGATACAAATTAAAAACAACGCATTGACCTGCACTGGCCAAACTTAACAGTTTCTCTTCACTCACTGGCAGCATAAAATCAAACACGATTTGAAATAAAAATAATGGACAATGTGATGGAAAGGATGATTCTATGACCAAATTAAAAATAGACCTTCATTGTGAATCCACATCCTCAAACATCAGCAAAGTACAGGAGACTAAATGTAGACAAACATTCAAGGACTGCAGTCAAAGCAGGGGCAAGGGCGATTTAAACAAAGTATATAGATAGGACGAAACTTTAGGCCCCTGAAACACGCTGTAGTTACAGACAGATTCTGTATCAAAAGACCATCCACTGAAAGAATACGGATAAACTCCATTCTAATGCTTTAATCCAGCAGATTCTCGGGACATGGTTGTAATAACAAGACACAGGGGTGTGTTTGACAGACAGCCACCAAATCACAGGTGTGGGTATTACGATACACTCCACTACGGATCAACAACTACACCCCGCCGTCCAAACGCAGTCCGATAAATCTGGATGCTGGACAAGTGACGCCACGAGATATCTCAGGTGTGTGTGTGTGTGTGTACACTGGGTCAGCTGTGGTAACTGTTAAAGCAAAGAAAGGAGGCAGGCGGGAGGACAAGGGGGGGGGGTTCAAGGCAAAGACTGAAACATTAGGTTACTAAAAACCAGAGAGACGTGTGTGTCAGTGGTGGATGGAGTCGCGTCTTCACATGTCACCCATGTCCCTGTCCTCTCCCCGTCGAGAGTCTGACCTGCCGTTCATGCCGTCCCTCCTGTCCCGCTCCCGTGACCGGTCTCTGGATGAGCGCTCTCTGTCCCTGGAAGACCTGAGAGATCGGAGACATTCAGTGAGGTGAAAATGAGCTACATATGCTGTAGTCTGCGAGACACATGCTACGGAGCTTCTACATGTTCAGAAAGCGATGAGATAACAGGGAGAAACTCTATTCTCAAGAACAGTCCCCGTGTATTTACTTGTGTCTGGAGCTGTGCTCGTGGCTGTGACGGTGGCCTCGACTGCGGGAACGGGAGCGGCTCCGGTGCCGCCTCTTCCTCTCCCTGGAGCGCGAGTGTGAACGGCGCTTGTCTCGTGACGTGGAGCGTGAGCGCCGCCTCCTGCGGTCACGGGAGCGGGACCTAACGAAAGTGACACGTTACACTTTGGCCTCAAAGAGAGTGGTGTCGTTACAGGAACTCATCTTAAATTACAGATAATACACAATTCTTACCTTCTATGCTCTCTGCTGCGTGATCTGGTCCTGCAATAATAAGCACATTAATTAAAATGAAGACACAGATCTAAAATGATTTACGGTGTATGAACTCCCAGGATTATAATGTCTGTACCCACCTTTTCTTCATCCTTTCCTCTTTCTCCCTCTCTTCTCGTCTCTTCAAGCGCTCCTGGTTCCTTTTCTCCTGCTTGTCAACCACAGTTTTCTGATAAAAAAAAACAACAACCACAAATTAGAGGTAAAAACACTACTCAAACTTCAAGACCCTGGACATTTTGTAGTAATCAGCTGCGTGTTGAATTTCTGGGTTTACGTTGGTGAAAGAGGTTGAAATGTACCTTTAGTTGGTCCAGTTTCTCTCTGATCTGGATGAAGCCCAGGTGAAGCTTCCCACCAAAATGGTCTGCCAAGCGGCGGTCGTTGTCATGGAGACCCAGGTAAGCGGAGCACACCTCGCACACTCGAAGCTTCTGCTGCTGGAAGCTGGAGGCCGGCATCGAGTTTCTGTACTCTTCCTACAAAATAGAAAAGAGTGGCGCAAGTTAAGAAATTTGAATTAATCAACATTAAAAGAATGTCCCACACAAAGCTGGAATCTCTCTTACCTCTGCATCCTTCTTCCTGGTGCGAACCTTCTCTACTTCCTGCAGAACCTTCTGGGCCTCGTCCACGTTTCCCTCAGCGCCAAGCTGCTCAGCCTTGGCCAGGAGCTTTCCTATCTCCTCGTTCAGCTCATGAACTTTCTCTGCCTATAACACAGCGCACAACGACAAACCTGACATCTTGCCATTGACTGCATAAAAACAGGAGTTTGCAAAAAAAAAAAAAAGTAGATTCAGACTGTATTCTTTGTAAATTCAAAGACCTCACCTTTGCTGCCACCTCAGCGCTGATCTCCTCTTGGGTTTCCGCAAGGCGCTTCTTGGCTAGCTCCGTCCTCCGGTCACAGTCGGCAATGAATGACTCCAGGTGATCGACCGCCTTTTCAGAGCGCGAAAATTTGACAAAAGAATATTGATCAAGAGCGGCAGTGTGATTTTGTAGTGCTAATAGCTTTGATTGCGTTTAAATGCAAACAGTTCAGCTAATTAACTTTTGACAGAAGAGCTGCCAGGAAAGTAAACTGCGTTAAAGCTTGTTCAGGGAGAAGAGAGGTGAGGGTTCCCTGAACAAGTCAAACCAGCACAATTATACCTGTGAGCCTTGGTTGCTTGTGGCAATTGCTTTTGAGGACTTGGTCAATCTCAACAGACTTCTAACCAAACAATAGAAATGCCATCTTATACAACCTGAATAACTAGATAAGGAAATGTTGCTTTATGTACATTTCTTAAGTCAGGTCTGGGATTCACTGAGGGCCATTTCTTTTGACCTACATATTCATGTCATCACTTACATCGAGCTCAAAGAACAGATCTCTCTCCTTGGAGGCAATTTCATAATCTGCCCGAAGAGCCAGGTCATGGATCTTCGTGCACTCTCCCAGGTCCATGCGCTAAACACCACAACATCAACAACACACAAATAGAAATTGGGGATGTTTTAGAGTTTATAACTTCACATACATTGAAAAGCATATTTAATTAGATATACTGGCTATGCTTAAGTGTAGCACACTTACAGTTCCAGACAGGATGTCATGTGGACAGCAGTTGAGAAGATGACTTTTGCAGACCCGCTCGTCAGTGAACTTGACCCTCTGCCTCGTCTCATCTCCTGAAACAATCCAAACAATCAACCAGTGAGAAGGACCTTACATACTTGGCAGCATATGCGAGGTCATCCAGTGCTTTACTTAAATTCTTATATTTCCAATTGCCAGTGTTTCAACATTTTTTTTTTTTTACTTAATTTGTGTAACACATAATGAATTAACTGTGCATCTAGGGAATGAGTTTATTTAAGCGTTAACACTGTAGGAGTTACATGTGACTGTCATTCTAGACGTCTTGGTGTGCTTACCCAAACCTCGTGGAAATATTAGAATCTCTCCACTCAGCTTAACTTTCATCAGGCTCAACAGCCAGTCTTAGCATGGAGCATCCAAAGGATTAAGCAAAGTAAAAATATTAGTCCATGGTAATTAATCTGGACAGAACTACTATGAATTGACTATGTTTTTTTTTCTTTTTTAATTACATGTCAGTTGAAAAATTGACTATGCAGGAAAGCCTACTAGTAAATCTGTAACAAGAAATATAAACAATTCAGACAAAAGTTCCAGCCAAGCCCTTAAAAATACACATCATTGAACAACAAAAATACAAAAAGAAAACCAAGGAAAAAATGTAGTTTATACACACTGCGATCTGCACCACATACTGTACCCTTCTGCATCTTCAAGACCTCAGCTGCAGAATTTTAAACCCGCTGTAGAAAAGTATAAATGGGAACAGTTTTCTTGCCCATACCTGTAGTAAGAAGTTGGGAGTCATACACAAGTCAGAGTGTAAATGATGTGTGCAAAGGTTTTGTTTTCGACTGTTTGCTAAAATTGCCTTCTGACAACAGACGTCTAATGGAAAAATGCTCGTTTGAATTCAGCGCGACCAGGCGTCTTAGCTCAGACTGTATAATACAGTACTACTCCAAAAATATAATTCAAGTGCCACTGAAAATGTACTCATCTGAGTGATTACAAAAAAGGCTACATTAACTTCCGCAAGGCAAACAAATTGTTTGGATATTCATCATAACAGCTTTAAAAATTATGTGTGACTCACGGCTCGATGAACATGAGGCTTTTCTGCAACTCCTTTGCAGATTGATGTAGGCTGGCAAAGATACACTGAACCTTAATGAATAAAATAAAGGGGCCACAATTGTTCAGTTTGTATGCAACATATGTATGGGAAGAATTTAATATCAATCTCAACACACAGACAACCACAAACTCACCACACAAACTCACTCTTACTGTATAGATTGGATTAACTTGTTAAAAGAGAATCCACAGGGCTGCATTTCAATCAACCAACGACAATTTGACTTTTCTTTTAGTATTTACATCCAAATGGCTGACACCCATTTAAAAAAAACCCAATACTTTAATTAATTATTTAGGAGAAGCTTTTTGTAAATAATCAAGTGCAATTTGGGTACGTTCACATTACGTAGCATAAATGTATCCAATCTTTTAAACGACAGCTGCGGTTACATGTTCTTCAGCTGATTTTGATTGTTTTATCTAACTGTAAAGACAATTTCAATACACACAAATTATTAATCGTCATGACACAAGGAGAAAAAGTAACATATATATATATATATTTTTTTGTATATAGTGTTGCACTGACATGGGGCTTCCCACTGCATGATTGTTTTTAAATTACAGCCATAGTCTTCTAAATGAGTCTTTTACACTGCTGGGTGATTGTTCATAGACGGATCTGAGTTTGAGTTTATGACTTCATTTCCACCTCTTTGCTGCGACTGCTCTTTTATCATACAGAAAATGTGCTGTCGTTCAGCGATTTGTTGTCAAGCAACAGAAAACATGCTACCCATAGATATGTGCTGCTGTAAACATCAAGCCCATAATGTATATATTCTGGCAAATAAATATCTATAACGTACATTTTATTTATTTTTTTAAATGATGCGTTGTACATTCACAGATGTGAACTTGGATGTTTATTATTTATAACCTTTATCCTAACTGTACTTGCTGCTGTAAATGTCCCCATTGCATGACTAATAAAAGGACTCTTACAAATGTATTATAATCCATAATAATAGAGCATAGTCCCCTTATGCTCACAGTGCTCATGGGGTGAGTAGTGGTGTAATGCAAAGTGATTCTGTATTGTGAGCATTATTTGATAGGGGACATTGACAAAACATGCTCCCCGTATTCTTGCACTACATTCATGTCCGTTTGTGACCCAAAACACACAAATGAAGTTGTCATAACACGGTGGGCGTTATGCATTAATTGCAAAGCTGAAAGGTAAGGAATCCTAACACAAACGAGATTAGCCACGAGCTAGCTATTTGGCTAAAGGCGGTAAAATCGAAACAAAATAGTCTAAATGTAACTGTGCCAAAGTGGATGCAAACACTAAATCCCAA
Source organism: Solea senegalensis (assembly GCF_019176455.1). Taxonomy (NCBI): domain Eukaryota; kingdom Metazoa; phylum Chordata; class Actinopteri; order Pleuronectiformes; family Soleidae; genus Solea; species Solea senegalensis. The sequence continues at coordinate 2,014,592 of NC_058041.1, forward strand.
AGTAAATCAGTTTTTGGTCACTTTCTCTGGTCGAACGTTAACGTGTTTTACACAGCCCTCAGAAACACATCCATTCATGCAGGTCTGTCCATAACACGCCAACACCAGCCAGCCTCAGCAGTGGCTCCATCTTGGCTAAAGCTAGCTCAGCTAGCATGCTACGGCAACTCACCGTCCCTCGCTGTTCCCATCAGCTGGTCGAGCAGCGCTCGCATTTGAGCTTGGGCAGACATTCCGTCTTCCGTCGGCGGCGCCTTATTAGACGTAGGAAACTGAAAACAGCTCCGCGGTATTTAAGATTACGTTATTTGATAATGTACACAGCCAGGCATCACCCCTCGCAGCTTTCCTCTGTTTCGTAGATTCACGAACTTCCGTTCTGTTGGGGAAGTGACGTCAGAGTACCGGTTCACAAACGCTAAGGGCGGCGGACGACACTTCAAACTTCATAGGTCTGAGGCGCATGGCAGGCGGTTTTAACGTTTAATTGCTAGACAGGATATTCACTACCAATATATGAAACGTCATTCTATCTAGAGAAATCTACAGTTTCAGATATTTGCAATTCAGTTTGTCACAGATATCGTAATTCGGTTTTTACTCGTCAAAAATGACGTCAGATATCCGTAATTCAGTTTTGACTTGTCAAAATGACGTCATGGATATCTGTAATTCAGTTTTGACTTGTCAAAATGACGTCATGGATATCTGTAATTCGATTCGTATTAGTCAAAATGACATGTATGACATCACAGCTATCTGCAATTCAGGTTTTACTTGTGAAAACTATAGTTATGGGGCAATTCAGTTTCTACTTGTCAATATGAGGAGACATATATCCGTAATTCGATTTTCATTAGTCAAAATGATGTCACGGATATCTACAATTCACTTTTTACTAGTGAAAACTACAGTTACGGATGCGATTCAGTTTTTACTAGTCAAAATGACATCACCGATATCCGTAATACGGCTTTTACTAGTCAATATTACGTCAAACATGATAATATAATATTTTGCCTACTATACATTTCCGCCATTGAACAAAATCAATAAATGTAAAATAAATAAAAGTTGTAGAGGGAGCCAGCATATAAATCAAGGAGGTAGCAGCCAACTTAGCCTACTGTTGTAGTCATTGTCATATCGGCAATATCTGCCAGTATCGATATATCGTGCATAACTAAATTTTATATCCATGTCTGAAGCCCACCTGTGGGCTGCAGTGAATGTGTTTCAATGAGTTGATGGAAAAACTCAAACATAAGAGGTCATTAGGACAAGATAAACATTTACAGCAAAGGCAATATATATACAAAACCTAATAAAGTCAGTCAAAACAATAATTACACGAATAAGTGCATGTAATTTATAGTAAATGTAAAAGGAGAGATAATATAAATTTATAATATATAAATACCCCACCCACCACGATCAGTATAAAAGTCTGTGTCGCCCTCTAGCGTTAGAAAACACAAACTGCGTTGGCTGAAGATGTCCATGGTCACACTGGAGCCAGTCACGTACTACGTGTGCTGTACCGCACAGTTTACCGCGTAAATAATGGCAGGGCGTCAGTCCGTGGCCGTGGCGCACACATTTCCTGAATGACTTCAGGAGAACGGGAAGTAGATTCTTGTGAGGAAACAATCAGCTCACGACGAAACACTCTGCCCGCCGCAGATCGCACTTTTCCTGGGTAGGAAAAGTCACGGAGCTGGCGCTGGAGCTGGCACTGGAGGAGGAGAGTCCACTGGATGAGAGGAGCGGGATTAATTTGGAGCAATACCTTTACCATTGTCTGCCATTCACTGCTTAGAGACATCAGCTTCATTCCTCTGTGCACAAAAATATTTTTTTTAGATTCATGTGTGACGATTTAAATAATAATAATAGTAATATTTGCAACTAAATTATGACGAATTGTAAGTCCACTTCAGGATATCTTCAAGTTCCCTTAAATTAAAGCTGCAGTGCCTAACTTGTGATGATTTTTGTTGTCGTTTATGTTTATTATTCTGCCTCACTTTGTGCAGTATCTTCACCCGAAAACACTTCACCTGACAGTCAGTGTGTTTACATGCATGTTAAGTCTGAAATTGAGCTTCCCTTAGTCGGACTAACATACCTGGATAATGCGCTTCATAGTCCGATTACTCCTACATGTATATACTTAGGTGAACTTGGCTTTCTGCACATGCTCCAAAAAGTCTGAATTCCGCAAGTTGCCCGATTGCCTGTCTTAGTCAGACTATGGCCTTAATTAGCTTGATTAAACTGAGCATGTAGACATTTGTTTATATATCTCACACTGCACAGTAGTCCAGTTTCACTTCCAGTATGACCAGATAGTCATGATTTAACTGTAGATATCCACTTATCAAGTTATAGATATACTCAAATGCCTTTTGATGAGCAGTATCTCTTTGAGTCAAAATTGAATTAAATTTCTAGTCAAATCTATGTCTATGATAGCTTAAACACCTGATAGGGTGCCTCCACTATATATATATATATATATATATATATATATATATATATATATATATTATTATCATTATGTTCAGTGTGTGTGTGTCACAGGTGTGTCTACACTTGACTTCAATGTGACCCGAGTCCGCCATACCATCATGATACTACTGCACGGATACAACATCGCGTGGTGCGCACGCTCTCACTCCCACACACACACATATCAGAATAACGACACACACACACAGACAGACAGACACACACACCCGGTATAAAAGTCACATTAAGAGCTAGAGCCAGCGACTGCGGCAAAAAAAAGGTAACGTGTACCTTCTTTATCTATTATTTTCGTTAATACATTTCATTTAAAAAGGATAAATGTGAATATCTCGAGGAATTATTAACAGAGTGACTCAAAAAAAAGAGAGAACGAAAAGGCAAAGCTGCCGCCACGTCTGGATATGACGTGAGGTTTCCGCATGTGTGTTTTCCTCTCACCTCATTTGACACCGTGTTTCTAACGATACTAGTATATTAAGAAACAACAGTGTTTTGTGTGCTTCTAAAGTCGAGGTATATATGTATATATATATGTGTATATTGATAAAGCCGTTTGCCAATATCGATTAATGCGCACTTTTTTGGGTGGAGAGGAGGTTGAATTTTGACGTTGACAAACTCTATAGTCCGATATTTTACTATATAAATACATATGAATGGATGCGTTGTGTAAAATATTGGTTATTAGGAGCAGCATTCAGGTGCATGCACCAAATTATTCCCCCAAAATAGCTTCAAGCTGAAAGCTTAGCTCGAAGCTGTCACAGCGCGCGCACACACACACACACACACACACACACACCTGCAAGTGTATATGCGCTTTACCATGCATCTGAACCCATGTGTGTGTGTGTGTGTGTGTGCAGGCACTTTATTCCCTCAGCTGTCTGCTGTGTATGATGTTTTTGCTCTTGTGAGTTGACCTTGAGTGACATTTTAATTAAAATGGCGGCCCAATAGTATCGATTCAGATTATATTTTTTTATGAGTCTTGTTGTTATTTGTTAACAAAACATTTATGACGTCACACACGGATCAAAGGGCAACAAAACAAGTTCCTGTGTTCTGTCATACCTGCTGCATGCACATCATCTGTCCTACGGTTGTTATTGTCCTTGTTGTTATTATTATTAGAAGAAAGCATCATATATTAAGTTATTAACAAGTACACACATGTATTGTTGTTGTCTCTCCTGACAGCGGCGACAATGGCTGAGGACATTAAGACCAAACTGGAGAACTACCGCACCGCTCCCTTTGACGCCAGATTCCCCAACCAGAACCAGACCAGGAACTGCTGGGTCAACTATGTGGGTAAGAAGACTGTTGCTCTTCCACCATTATACCTAAAATAAACTAATATATACATAGAAACTTTAAAAAAACGTGGAATTAGGGCCAAACAATTAATCTACTGCAATGTTACAATGAATTATTGTCTCGCTCTAACAAAGGAGAACGTCTTTGTTTCCTCACAGCTCTGCACAAATATCACACCCGTCGTCATGTTTTTCCGAATGAAAATGGGGAATAATGATGTGAAAATGATCAACATTCCCACACTCACAATTCCTGTCAAAATAATCGCAATCAGATATTAATTCAGAGTCGATTCCGCCCTACGTGTAATCTGGATTTTAATCAGTAATAAAACTGAATCAGTCACTTTTTTTAAAAGACAAGCAACATTCCAATATTTATACCAATTAAGGTCATGATTAGTAATCTGATGAAGATGTGAGGTGTTGTGATCATGCTGTGTAGACAATGTGTACATGTACATCTTAATCAGATCATAATGTCCCACTGGAGTTTGTAAGAAAGTAGATGTAATGTGAATAAGAATAATAAGCCTTCTTTTTAAGAATGTGAATCTGAATAATTTTCAGACAAGCAGTCTGAAGTAAGAGAAGTGAAGTATTCTGATTTTAGTCAGTGTCTAGACATGCACATTTTAATCAGATTATGACATTCCACTGGAGTTTTCTCCGCAGTAGATTAATGAAGATGGTGTTCCAATGTCATGTTATCACATTGTAAACGGAGTTAAGTTAAGTAGGATTATCGGAGTCCAGATTGAGACTTTTGTTGTGTTGACTCGTGTTTTAAATACTCATTGTTGTTGTCTGTCTATTAATAGACTATCATCGCTGTCAGAAAGCGCTGACCGCCAAAGGACAAGACACATTACCGTGTGAATGGTACAGGAGGGTCTCCAAATCACTCTGCCCCTCGGCCTGGGTAAATAAATAACTTTTTACTTTTTCGACTGAACATATGTGTGCTACTCTCCCTCTCTCCATGTGGGCTGAGTTTGTTTAGTGGGGGTCAAACAACTTTTTATCGTCCCTCGCATTCCTGCACAGTAATGAGAATCAAAACAACACAATGTGTTTTGACTTACAGAGACGGGGAAATTCCAACTTTTAACCAGAGCCAATTCGTACAGGAAGCAGTTTGAAATATTGACACCAGCTTTTCTCTAAATGGACAAGTCCTAATATTACAAGATTAAAGTGAGACGATGATCTGCTGCAACCTGAGACAGGAGTTGTATTTCCGTCTGAGCTTCACAAATAAGGAAATGCTTCAATCTTTCAGTGTTAGGGCTTTGAAAAGATTGTGTAGGAACCTGAGAAGGAAATCCTCTCTTTTGTGGAGGAGGAAATGGCCAACAGTGGTCGTCTGCTGCTGGTTCTCAAGAAACTATTTAATAATTAAGATTTTTTTGGATCCAGAAGGAGTCAGTGCAACAGAGGGCCCAGTGCTTTAAGGGGTATTGATTCTTAATAAACTGAAGTAAAGACATAATTAGATATCACATCATTTTTGGAGGCATCTGTCGCTAAGAAATTGTAAAAAAAACTTCATAATATTACAACTTTATTCTTGATATCTTATATTTTCCTTCAGTATGGCCCTTATTTTCCATAGTAAACAGATAAGTTAATATCGGGGGTCAGCTGCTGGCAATTTGTTGTCAATGTGCAGAATAGGGCTGAGAGACAATGGGTTACTAAATGAATAAAAAAACAACATATATTTTCTGGTTTTGTTGCTCCATATAAAAAATAAATCATTCAATTTTGAGGATCAACGTTGACATTGGAGAAAGTAACTGACCGATTAATCTATTGTGAAAATAATCATTGTTATACCATGTGTGTATGTGTGTCTCCCTTAGATCCAGAAATGGGATGAACAGAGAGAGGAAGGAACCTTCCCGGGAAAAATCTAACCCAGCACGCCATTTTTCAAAGTGGCTGAACTTCAAACATGTAATCTTTACGACTTATGTTTGTGTACGTGGTGAAAATCACCACCTTTCCACAAGTACAATGAAAACTGAATGTCATTCCTGTCCCAAATGTCATGAAATGTTCAGCTAATTCTGTATTAAAATATCTCAGGATATATTTATGAACTTCAGTTGTTTTTCTTTTTTATTCCACCGGGGTTTATTATTAAACATGTTATTGAGGAGTGTGTGTGTGTGTGAGGTGGAGAACACTGAAGGGTTATCACGTGTTCACAGCTGACACTGTCACTCACATGTGTCGTGTACGCGTATTTTAAACTTTATTCAATCAAATAAAACCCTACATCAAATATACACATTTGAACAAGATTAGAAAAATAATTAATTAAATATTCCAAAACACCTAAATTACACAAACGATAACAGCCCCCAGGACTGAGAAACAGAGTAATCGTGGCTACTGCTGCTCAGAAATGGAAATTAAATACATAAAACTGCATTTTATATACAATTTACTCCCCATCCAGTGTAAGGAGTACATGTTTGTTGGGGAGGGAATATTTAAAGATATCACCGGCTAATGCTGAAACGTTCCCATGCAACAAGTTAGTACAGTAAATATTGAATGAATGACTAGTAACAACACCAAGTATTATAGTGACGGTAGGACCACGTTTATCCCTCTGTAAAGATTATGCTTCTCCATTTGAGGTAAGTTAATAGTATTTGCATAATAAGAAGTTTTTCTTAGTTTGAATTTTCACCTTAACTCCTAAAATAGCTGTAACAACTTTAAGAAAAGGTCACTTGTACCACAAACAAGTTTTTATTTTGTAACTGATGCTAAGCAGATAAAAAAATGTTACTTTTTCCTTGACTTTTTTTTTTTTCCACAACCAACAGTCGTCGTTGCAAAGGTTAACAAGACCTCCGTGGAAGCACTTCCAAAATCCACAGGCGTTGAAATACACTTATTTCACAGTTATAAATCACTCACGGATATAAATTAGGGTCTGCATAGCATTACAGTTGGTGGGTTGGTGCACTGACTGGGAGTGTTGGTCAGTTCTCGTACCCGACCTGACGGGTCTCGTCAGTGGATAAAAATCAGTAAGAAATAGCCATATCCTGATGTGTGTATTCTTTTTTTCCCCCAACATGCCACAAGCAGCATTATTAATAATATGTGCAGCACAAACGTCACAAGTAGCAGCCACAGATATACGAGGCACAATAATAGGGCTGGTAAAAATGCAGCCTTCACAGGTTTCTCCTGGCACTGAGGGACGGGGGCAACGACACAGGTACGACGTGTTCGAGATAATCGGCACGTGTGGGTGGCCATTATTGTGGCGCTCTCTGTGCGCAGGTGTGTAAGACCAACTGTGCGGCGTCTGTCCTCCACTGAGAAGGCTCGGCGGGGGGGGGGGAGTCAGCAGCCATACATACATGGGCCCCCTCCCCTCTGAGTCACTTTTGTCTAATTTTCATCCAAAAGATAAAATCCACATGTGTCCATTTCTCTGTCAGTACCTCCTCTTTCCATGTTTCCCACTGTCAGTCATGCAGGTCTTAGGTCGCAGAGCTGTGTTGAGGAAGAACAAGCGTTTTTTAGGTTAGACTGCTGCCATTTTCCAGATTGTTTTCCTCTAACGTGAAGTGTGGCCGACTCACCCGGATCTGCCGTCTGCTTCTTCTTGTTGTGGCGGACGACCTGGTTCTCGTTGATCATCTTCACATCCTGGTCTTCCACATAATTACTGCAAACAGAGCAAGAAAAAGAAGACGCCGCAGAGACATTCAATCCGTTTGCCTCTTGTTGGAATCTGAGACAGACGACAACAACGACACAAAATGGAGGACTGACTGGTGACAACGCTTGAAGCTTCAAGGTCCCAGGCCTTGAGCTCAAAGATGCTGCTGGGGGGGGAGGTCACAGAAGGCAGACATCACAGTCAAACATGTGGTGAGAGGGGTGCGGTGTGGGTGTGGTACAGTTACAAGTCACCAGAGGATTCTTCAGTACAGGGGATTGACCACAGGGAGGTGCTGACACAGGCTTTACACTGGCTCTGTTACTCACTGTGGGAGGTGTCGGCTGCCACGGGGGCTGAAGTGGAGAAGAGCACATGACTCTCTACTAAAAGCAGTGAGATTTGAACGTATTGTCTATGTCAAACCATCCGTCACGATACATTTTCATTTGGGTTAAAACAATCTCTTCTTCAGAGGCAATCTTCAGGTACACTGGTGTGTGTACCAGTGTAAACAGGAAGTTGATCCTCTCTTATGCAGCTGTTTGACGAGGTCAAACCTGAGAGTATACGTGTTTTCACTTGAGTTTTTCGGTCACAGCCGAGTTGTGGTGGCTGATGGGAACCAATCAGGAAGTGGGTACAAAGGTCTCGGTTCTTGCCTGTCTGTACTATAACTATACTACACCACAGCTGCACAGTTTCCAGTGGAGCTGTCAGCTGTTTTTAAACTTCTCTAAAACACCAAAGTAGGCATATGAGAATGTACTTTTAAATGAAAATGGAGAAGTATGAATGCTGCCTTTTGAATTTGATGTTTTTGAATTCATTTGCAGTAAGTAAGTTATAACATAACATTATATGGTCTGGGTCTCAGAGAGCGTGGGTACCTGATAACAGTGTTCCTCTCACGGTGCACAATGTAAGCATTGTCGGTGAACAGGATGGTGTGGTAGGGCACTACAGGATCACAGGTAGGCAGAATGCCCCGCGACACAAGGCTCACGCAGTCCAAGATGCCGTTATACACGAGGAGATCGTCCACCAGCAGCTGAACGCACACACACACACACACACGCAGACAGACATTCAGAGTTTGCAGTCTGAATGTGAAGGAAAAACGTAATTTGACAGCAGAGAGAGCTGCTTTTACCCCAAACTCCTTCACTCCTCTCTGTGGCGTCTTAGAGTAGTTCCACAACTTGATCATGGACACGGTCACCGGCTGATCGAAGATGACGTAAACACGGTTCACCTACACGGGAACCAAGCAACACGTTCAATAACAAGCTGTGATTGGTGCTCACGGTGCTCACGGACTAGTCTGTTGTCACACTCTCTTAAAAACACTTCCTCACCAGTCCCGGGAGGACCGGAGCCAGCCACATGTGTCTTCCATCATGCGTACTGTTGACTCCATCTATTAATTTATCCGGAGTCCTCACGTCACCGCTCACATTATCCAGCACATTTACACTGTCTGGAAAAGCAGCGATGTCTGGTGGACACGATTTTAAGGTACAGACATTTAATAATATGGACCGCTATTATTCATCCAGTATCTGTTATTTACCACCGAGTGATGGCTTTCCTTCGCTGAAAGCTGTGTAAACTAAGGCGTAATTAGTAGTTCAATTTCTGTAACTGTAAAAGAAGTCATCTTAATTTATTAGCTGTGGATTCACACCACTAATCCTCAAGCGACTGAACACACGAGGGAAGGATACTGTTGTCACTGAGGCTGATCCTCTCCTGGTTCTGGTCGTAGAACTCGAGGCCGTTGAGGCCGATGTAGTACGGGTCGCCCCAGGTTGTAAACAGCTGCAGCTGAAAAATGACTGACGATTGAAGTTCAAGGAATATACAAGTCAGGCCACCTGGTATAGTTCATATAAAAAAAAACCCTGGGTACTATTTACCATTTAATACATAGGTTGTGTTTAGAGTATCAAAATAATATTTATTATTTTATAATATTTAATAACACATATATTCACAGTTGTATCCATCACCTGGTGATTCTGAAACGGTTATACACACTGTTTCATTATTACTTTAAAGAGAGGAAAGGCTAGAATACATCTCAAATTCCTAATCTCTGTTCTCTCTCAAGTTAGTAAACAACATGTCTGTGAAGGTTCTCAGTCATCGAGGTCATACTGGTCTTCTGTGGTTAGCTGTAGGCGACTGGACTCGCTCCAGCAACCTACGGCTAACCACAAGAGACGGTTAGCAGACAACAGCAAAGTATGCAGATGTGGCCTTAACCTAAAAAAAATAATCTCTTCCTTTCATTCGCAAATACCAAAAGATTACTTACAATACACACGTGGGGGGGAGATTTGGCTGAGCTCAAATGAGACAAAGGATACATCCACTGGGCATGATGGGTGCTTCATAGTCCATGCTGGCCTCCTCTTGTTTCTTACTGATTCTTCTTCAAATAAAAACAAAGCAACATGAATTTAAGAAAAAAAAAGGTTGACATTTTCTGCTGAAATATGAACGCAAGCACATGCAAACCGCAGCTCCTACTTGTGGTAGTCGTCGGCACTCTTGTTGTACGTGGACGACTGGAGGAAGTCCACGAAGAGGATCTCCTGCGCAAAGTCAAAGTGACAGTTGCCCGGACCTTTCCTGATCAGGAACCCGCCCGCTGGGGAGATCGGAGCGTCGTCCAGGGACACGTGAATCACCTTCACCTGAAGCAAACGTGTGGACATTTCCAGTCTGTTTATGCGTTTGTGTTTAATCTTCAGCATTATTTCTTTACAGTTCTGCATCTTCAGTATCATATTGTTAAGTACTGCACATATTACTCTTAGTTTCAGCAACTGTTCCGTGTTCTGTGACGGCTTCACCTTCTTAGTAAAAACTCATTTAAAAGAGTAAAATGTGCTGTAAAAATGATGATTATCAAGTGTCTCACCCCTCTGTACGAGTCCTCGGGAGACTTGTTGTAGTTCCAGATACGGAGTCCAGCTATGGTTTGGGCCTTGTTGAAGGTGATGTTCAGGGTGTGGGGTTCTCCATAGGAGAAAGGGATGAGCCACATGTGCTGGTCATCGGTGGTGATGTTGTGACCATCAATAAGCCTGGATAATAAATAATAAAAAAGAGTCAGTGTGCGTGCAGTGTTTGATGGAGGCAGCAGATTGTTCATTAGAGTTGCATGCGTACTTATCAAGTGTGCGCAGGTCGTGTCCATACTCGGGCAGGTCGTTGAGGTCGCTGGGTGAAGCGGCCATCATACTGAGGTCTACGGGTAAACTCTCTCCATCTTTCCCCACCACCTCCAATCCAGTCAGGCCCATGTAGTGCGAGTCACCCCAAGTCAACAGCAGCTCCAGTCTAAGGACTGAGAGACGGTGATTTAAAAAAAATATCCAGAGAAAATCATACAAGTAAGAAAAGAAAGTAAAGGGGAACATGTGATACTCACACTTTCCAGTGTACATGCCGGGAATATAATCCATGTTTTCCTCACACTGGCTCACAGTGGGATTGAGGTGAAGTTTCATCTAAGGAAAATGACTTGAGTTAAGCATTTATCAAGAGTGAAGCTGATCTAAACAAATAAATAAAAATGAAATCCTGCACTCACAGTGAGGTCTTCCTCTCTGAACCCGGCCTGAGTGAAGGGCCTTTCCTCTCCCTCTCCATCGGCAGTGCGTGGTCTCTGCAGCTCCTCTTCATACACCTGGCTCTCGCCACCCTCACCTTCACTGAGGAACGTTTCGTCATAATGAGACATGGCCTCCAGGATGTCATCGTCGGTGGTGAACAGGATGGTGTCACCAAACTGGTCCAGCTCTGACAAAACAACCGTGTGAGGAAAGAGGAAAAAGTTGATCAAAGCACAACAAGGAAAAAAAACAAAAAACAACATCAAAAAAATCAACAAAAACAACAGGGATGCTGTTGTGCTCGGTTACCTCCAGACAGAGTCCCTGAAGCTTTGGCAATCTCTCCTCTGAAGATGCACCTTCCATCCAGGAGCATTTCCACCTCTTTCACCCCACGGAAGGAGTGGATGCGCGACTTGTTGTAGTTCCACACTCGGATCATGGCCACTTGAAAGGGAGCCCCGAAATCCAGGAAGATGGTGTGGTTGCGACCAGGGGTGAACGGGGCCAACCACAGGTGCATGTCGTCCTGTGTGCGATTAATGCCGTCAATGAGGTTGGTAACAATGCGGGGGTCTTTGCCGTACGCAGGGAGAATGTTAATGTCTGGAGGATCGGCGTGAATGTGAGTCGGTCGGAGAGGCTCTCCGCTGGAGCTGAACACCTCCAGGCCATTGAGGCCCACGTAGTGGCGATCCCCCCAGGTGGACAGGATGTTAATCACCAGTCTTTGGCCCTGTGGCAGCACGGGGATTTCAAACTCATCCTCCTGCTCCATAGATGGATCGTCATCGTGGGCATCGCACAGAGACCCCTGGCCCGTCAAGGAGAGGGGGCTTCTGGGTGCTGTGGACGGGTTGACCGGGACTGTGGCCGGACCGCGGCCCTGACGCTGGAGAAACTCATCGAAGATGTCTCCTTCAAAGCTCATGTTGGAGATGCGTCCACGCTGGCATTGGTTGAACTTGATGAGAGAGTCCCAGGACTCCATGAGCGTGTCGTCCTGCTGGCTGTGCAGCAAAGCCCGAGCTGAACACAGTCTCTTGTTGGTGTTCACCAGTGACAGTGGCTCCTCTAGAAAACACACAAAAAGTAACCAGTAACTACTTAGGAGCCAAAGTTAAAGAGACCTTAAGACTGAATACAATCAGACTTTATCATGAATCATGGATTCTTCTCCATGCTTTAAAATGTGTTCACAGGAAGGCGACAGGAAGTTTTAACAGGAGAAGCACAGGTGTTAATAATGTAACATGAATATATGATAACAGAAGCAACAACTCTGTTCAGTTCATATCAGGACAGTGGGAGAGAGATCTATACACCCTGACAGTGAGGAAGCTAAAATGTGAACCATGCTTTTCACACTGTGACCTGTCAAAATGGAAAGCTCCATGTGAACCTACAAATAACCCCTCACGTAAAAAAAGGTAGAGTGTTTATTAATCTGGACGTTTAACAGATAAGAACTCAGCACTCGTTCAGGTGACAAATTCCATCGAAAATGTGCTGAAAGTGTTTGATACCTCAGGTACAGTGATCGAGGGTGATAAAAGTTAATCAGTAGCAGAAGGTAAGATGATTATTATTCACCACAGACACCATGACAGCACACACACACGGCTGCTCAGGAACCAAACTTGGGTAAATAAACGAGTAGTAGTTCTTTCATTCGTGAGCAACCCCACACATACTGTACATGCTCTATGAAGCGTCGATCTAATGTTAATATAGTGGAAGAATTCCAATAATACACTGTTTGATTAGTCTGATGTCTCATTCATTTGGAATGACTTGGGAATTAGTTTAATAAAATGTTATAATCAGTACATGTGAGGTCACAAATTAATTATTAATTATTCTTCTTGGGTGACATATTAGGTGAAATGCAAACTACAAGGTTAAATAACCGTTACAGTATCAGTATTATGGCCTCACATAAGGAGGGTGGTAGCAATGACTGCCTACCTGTATTTGTCAGTGCCGCAGCTCTGAGGTGCTGCTCCTCTGTCTGCCTGGCAGTGCCCGCACTGTTTCGCAGCGAACTCCTGCGTCCACTGACGGGTCTGTCCGACCTCTGCTCCCCGAGCTCCTCCAGGAGGTCGCAGCTCAGATCCAGAGTGTCCGCATTCCACGGAGTCCCGTTTACCGTCCTTTCCATCCCCCTGCACACCCGGCCGGGGTTACACGGCAGCTCCGAGAGCATCGAGGAGGTGGAGGCTGAGGGGGACTGGGGCTCGGCGGAGTGCTGAGGTACAAGCCATCGTGGCCTCTCCCTGCTGGCCTCGCAGCCCTCTGGAACCCCTCTGTTCAAGGGCTGCAGCCACTGAGGCGCCACCCGTGACGAGGACGGCTGGGTAGTGACCGTCTGCTCCACTACTATTGGCTGAGCCACTTGCTGCCTGAGAGAGAGGGGCTCTTCTGAGGCAGACAAGTCAAAAGAGCTTCTCTGTGTAGAAGAGCAGCGAGTGGAAGATGACACTCCCACTGGTGAAGAAGAGATGGGTGGTAAAGGTAAATTCGACTTCTCCTGCATGTCTATCATAGCTTGGCCTGCTGTATCTGATGGCTGTGAATTGAAACTGTGGTATCGCTGGGAGCTGCTGGTCTCTCTGCCGTTCTTGTCCTCATGGCGTTGGGGGCTAACGCCCCGCAGGTTGTGTCCCGAAGACACGGGACTAGAAAACAAAGAGTCCAACAGCTGGAAATCCTGAAGGTCAATGGCGGTGCTGTAGTCAAAGACCTGGTTGCCGCAGCCCTTCTCCAGGTCCCCTTCAAACACCAGCGTGCTGTTGAGGTACAGCTTGATATGACGTGCACCAATATCAAGCTCCTAAAAAAGAAACGGGACACTGATTTGCCTTGAATTTACAGCCACGTTTACAAGCTTGCAGGAAAATAATATCTTAACACCTATTTGTGCTCAAAAATATTCCAAGTAATTCAAATTTTAATGAACCAGTTCAACACAAAACCAAACCTACTATTTGATATTTGACACGGAACAATATTTTGTCTACAGAAGGGCACAATTTATTAACCCCAAATTATCAAAAAGATATAACAAAGAAACACACACTAGCTATTTAACACACTCACAGGTACCAAGCCTTTGCTGCCATGATGAAATGGCTGAACTCAAATCAGCTTGACGGTTTCGACAGTAAATCACTGTAAACACAGATCATACTAAAGCCTATTTACCACTGATAGGTTCTTACCTTCCAGGTTCAAGACGGCAAGTAACTGTGGCGAGCTCTAGTTGCACGGAAGGATATTTGATGGTGTATCTATGCCCTCTCTATGCACAGCAGTGACGCGGAAAAGGCACGAGTCCACGTTTCCCCCTAACACTAATCCTCTGGGACTAATCTCTCACTGTTCTACATTTGGCCCGACTGAACGGCAGCTCAGCCATCCACCGCTTACAGAGAACCACACCCCTGATGTAACCCACGGCCCCATCAGAGTCACCGTGCGAGATGGAGACAACACAAAAGGGTGAAAGATTTATGTGCCGACTCGGGACATAAAATCTCTGGGGGAGAGAAGCGTAAATCAGACGATATACACAGATATGGAGTAGCGTGTGAACAACACAGTGAAATAATGAAAAAGCCCCATACGTTGAGGCTTCTGTTGTAGTTCCAGATTTTGATGCGGGATATTCCAAAGTCCGGGGAGTGCTCCGTGTTCCTGATGATGAAGTAGAGCTGAACGGGAGGATGGAAAGGACACGTCCACATGTGACGCTCTTTGGTGGTCTGTGAACCCAAGAGAACAGACAGGTGATTCTCAGCTTTAGAACCCTGCTGTTTTACACACTTTATTTGACCATAAAGACAAAATAAAAGAGTGTGAAACATGTTTGAATAGTTGTATTTTAATCCAAAGAAAATGTAACAGAATTTCGAGTTCAGAGGACAACGTGCGAGACAACACAGGGTAAGAATATCATGAATATCATTTTCTTTTCCAGATTTATGGTTGTGCCAACGCAGAAGCAGAAACCAGCAAAGACTCACCTTCACCTTTCCACTGACAAGCGCTCCCAGATTCCCGGGGTGGTCAGTGTTCCTGATGTCCAGGTCGTGTGGCGACACGTACAGCTTCTTGTTTCTGTGGCAGAAGAACTGCAGCTCCGTCAGCCCGACCTGCAGCGCGTTCCCCCAGTTTGACAGGATCTCCATGGTGACATACAACGCAGGGGTGACCTCGGCCGAGGACGACCTTCTCTGCAACGGAAAATTGATAAAAGAGTTGTTTCTGTGATCAAATCTGTCTGTGTATCACTGAGAGGAGTATCAGGACTGGCACTCTTAGTGACTCACCAACTGCTTGCCATTGTCTGTTTTGACACTCTGAGGAATGTTGTAGCCGGGTCCACCTTCAAGTTTCTCTAAGGCTGAGAGCAGTTTCTGTTGTTGGCTGAAAAGAAGGACAAGAACAACCTCAGCTCTGCTGCTTCGCCTCCTGTCCCTGACCTTCATTGCAGTGGTAAAAAGGCCACTGACATAGTGGTTTGTTCTGCCACTGAGTGATGTACAATAACCATCAGGGGACAGAATGTACTGTAATAACAGGAGGGCGGAAAGATTTGGGGCTATTTCTCTCTCTGACTGGTAGTCAAGGTTCAGCTTAATATTGACTGTGTAATAGATTTAAAATGCGATGCAGCATTAACACACAACGCCATCAAATGATTTACTATGCTGCATCATATTTACGTTACATTTTAACTTGCATAGAAGGTAAAAATGATTAATTAAATTGTGGAGTTTCCGAATTGCTACTGGCATTGATTCAAGCTGCAATTTAGTTTGAAAATGATAGAAGAAGTGTTTTATCAACATACCTGGGGCCCATAAGAGTGATTTTCTGCATGGCCAAAGTAACACTGTTCTCATTCTTGTCAGGGATGTTGTGGTGCACTAAGTCATTCAAGATCTGGTGCGTCCTGCCCTAAATGGGGGTAAAAAGCAGAATAGAAGATTAAGAGATAAAAAAGCTTTCCAAAAAGGGGGTTTTATGTATTTCAGAAAAACATTGTTGTATTAAAATCAAGAACACATATATTATAAGTAGATTACATAGAAGCAAATGGTAAAAGTGGAATTAATCGCAAAATTGTGAGAGGTGCACTGTGGGGCAAGCAGACCATGTTGCGACTGAAGAGCTCAGGACTGTGCACGCGGTTGTTCTCTCTCTGGATGGCCTGGTGAATCCTGCCCACCTTCTCTTCAGGGTCTCGCTCCTCAAAAGAAGCCTTTCTGACAGCTGACAGTGGCCTTTCCACACGACTTCTTGGCCCTAAAGAAAGAATATGTTTGTTTTTTTGGCCCAGCAACATCAATGCATCAGTCAAACCTTTTTTCCAGATTTATTCCAAAAAAAAACAAAAAACTATGACTCTCAGGTCATACTCACTCTGACTTTCCCAGCTGTCGTCTGAAGGCGGCCTGTCTAACGTCTTACTCTTCACCAACATGGGCTTGGTGGGTATAAAGGTGTCAGAGTTTTCTTTTCTTTTTGCAGACAGAGAGCGTTCAATCTTACGACCTGGAACAAAAAGTTGACAGAGTCGGCATCTTTGAAAGGAACAAAGGAAAATGTTTGTGTGATATGCGTATTGTGAATGTGTCTGTGTTGTATTATTTAATGAATGAAGGCATGAAGTGCACGGAATAAATATGAGAGCTGAAAGTTGCTACGTGTTCGAGTACAAGGAGATGACCAGTCTGGATAAAACTTAAGAATTTGACGTCAATTTTTCATTAAAGTCATATTGAAATCATTCAGAAATCAGTATCCAAGTCCAGATATCGTTACTGAAATTGTGTCATACGTTTTTAATCAATATTATTGACAGTGTCTCTCACTAAATGTTGATGAGTACCTTTAGGTGAGGGTCCAAAGTCCAGAACAATGAGCTTTGCCGAGTCGAAATTGCTTTGGGAGCCACTGGGCCGAGGTTTAGACGAGGACTTGGAGGATGTGAGAGGCATTCCCAGTTCATCCAGACTCTCAGTGCTCTCCTCCCTCTCAATCTGCTCCTCTATCCATTCTTCTTCGGACTCCTCCCCCGCGGAGCCACGGCCCCCGCGTCGCATGCTGACCTCCAGGCTCCGACGCAGAACCTAGTTTAAAAAAAGGTCAGCATTTATGACATGACTGGGGACAGTTTTACACGTTCCCTCAATTTATGTGACAACCACGGAAACACCGTAACGCCTTAACACACAGGAGCATCTTTGTGACCTCACCTTCACTTCCTCGAGGTTAAGAAGCACCTTCTCGTTGTGCTCCTGGCTCGCTTGGCCTCCTTGGCTCTCAGACCTGGAGCTGAAGGAGCGCGTCACCTTGCACGTGTCCCTGGGGGAGCAGGGACTACGAGGAGAGCGTGGACCGGAGCTCTGTGTGAACGGCAGTGATTAGGTGACAGGGAAATAGAAAAAAAAAAGATGGGGAGATGCTGAATAGTACAGACAGCTGCCTCTGACACATAGCCCCTCCCCTAAAATAAACACCCACACAGGCTTAGTAGACATTGCTATATTCTTTACTCTACCTCCATGTCTATGCTTTCATCGGGCTCAAAATCTTCAGAGTAGCGCTTTTCGGGAGATATAAGCAATTTTTTCCCTTCCTCTGTTCGAACTTTGACAGAATTCTGGAAGGATGACAAAAGAAAAAACAATTAGATATGTCCACTATCAAAAAGATGCATAAATCCTTCTGTAATATTTACACAGTGGTCTCTACCTGCACCCATTCTTTCCTCTGCACCTTTCCTGGAGCAGTGTGGCTCCTCTTCCTAAGGGTTTGCTCCAGATTATGGCTATCTTCAGTTAACTGGTGGGCACTTCGACAGACATCTGCCGATGAGTCACAGCACAGAAAGGAACATGAGCAGTGTGCAGCAGACGTGCCTCTGAGGAGAGGGAACATGCACAGATGGTCCAGTGCACAAAGAGGAAGAAGGAAACACTGGCTGCCAGCTGTGATTATAGCCGTCACTATCATTTACTCACTGTGACTCAAACTAGGTTCGTGCCATGCAAACCACAAGCTGAGGAGTCGTGGATATTAGTTGGCTTCCATATGGTCTGGATACACCAGACACAACAAGAATAAAGTGTGATGTAGGGCTGCAGCAACTAATCTATTAATTGATTATTATTAGATTACTAAAATAATTGACAACTGGGCAGCCCATGGCCAAATGAGCAAAGTATTGCTCATTGTTAACTGGACATGCTAAATTGACCCCAAACACAAGGGAGGGGATAAGGGGGGACAAGACTGGATAAGGGAGGATCGTTGCATAAGGAAGGGAATCTGGCAAAAAAAAATCTCTGCCAAATAAAATATGTGGATCAATTTCTGTGGCAGTCCATAGAGAGGGAGAAGGCAAGAAAAAACACACAAAAAAATCCTAAAATAATCAAGTGTTTTTTTTAAATATTTATGAACCCAAACAACTAATTGATTGATCAAGAATATAGAAACAATCAATTATGAAAATAATCATGAGTTGCAGCCCAGAGTGTCTGTAATTTTGTGCAGGAACAACCTACCCGATGTCAGTGCAGTCCTCCACACAGGTGAGGCACTAGCAGACTTGTGGCTGGAACCCTTGGGCTGACTCCTGCTGGCTTCAGCATTGGCTCCATTCAGATAAATGGAAAAACCTTGCTCAAGCCTTTCCAGCTCAATCTGCTTGGGGTCTTTGACTTTAAGGCGCTTTAAGATCCTGAGTTAAAAAAAAAGGGGTGACATCTCTAAAATGGTGAACACAAACTCAAAGGAGAACAGTTCACATTGTCTAACAATTTTACCACATAATGGCGCCGTTTTTTCAAGCTCCTAATTAGTTTGTTTATGCTGCTGTCTTGTTTCGTTATATTACTTAAAATAACAAGAAACAAGTTATTTTTTCATGTCACAAAGTAAATAACCAATCAGTGCTCCTTTTGGGAAGCAGTGAAGTTGCATCTCCTCAGTGAAATCTAATCCGTTTCTCCCTGAACGTGCTCACACGTCACCTGTTTTTCTGCTGGAGGGCGATTAAATATTCATCCAGAGTGTCATCTACAGCAGAGGCAAGCTTCTCTCCTTGGCACGCCTTGTTCTCCTTCAAAAGCACACACACACACACACACAGAGCGGTGTCAGAAAACCCTCCATCAGCTGTTAGAAGAAAACAGACTGTCACAATACACCTCACTGTGGCACAGGTATTCACAGTCACAGTCAAGTACAATCACGTCATTCAGTACATCACAACTTGCTAAACCAATCAATAAAACACCAATACAGCACATGCAGTGTGTCGGACCCTTACTAAGAAGTGGTCATCGACACTGAGGTGTGGTGATGGAATAGTGAGCACAACAAACGGCAATGCGGAAAAAATACACATTAACTTAAGGTAAACTATGGATTCTGATACTTAAAATACCTCTCCACACTAATTATAACAGGGCCTTATGTCACAAATCTATGATCCGCCTGCTTCAGTCCTCATATTTTAACCCTTAGCCTCAGCCAGTGACAATTTTGATAATTGAAGTGTGTCTTTACAACAGCTGTCAACAGCCCATGCCACCCCACTATGAAATGAAATCATCATGCAAGACGAGCAGAGAATTCACAAAGCCCTTACTGAGTGTCTATAAGTCAACTAGGCTACTGCATCTGTCAATGTCAGGAGCAGAGGGGAAGCAGAGGAAGAAAGTGAAGGAAGAAGAAGTATAGAGAATACTTGGTGTTAGTGGCAGAGTATGAAGAAACAGCATGACTTCCAGTAAAATGACAGATGGTGTGAACTTGTCCTTCATTAGTTCGGCAGTGGGGGAAAATGCAGTGTTACAGCGGCAGACTCACTAAAATAGGAACGTTAATACATAGTAAGCATGCACTACACACAAAAAGGAATATAAGAAAGTGTTAAATATTAAGAGATTTAATAAAATAGGAGTAGGTGTTCAGTTTAGTCAGTTATTTTTAATGTCTGTGTCTTTTGGCTCATACCATGTGGGATTATACAACATCATCATAAAATAAATGCATACACAAATAATAATAATAATTTATAATAATAATAGTAGTAGGGCTGACACACTAAATCAATCATTTACTGCAGTAATCCTGTCCTTGGGCTAGACATCTATTTGCACTGTATGAAAGTGTGAGTGAATGGGTGAATGGCTTTGAGTGGTTCATCAAGACTAGAAAAGTGCTGTATAAATACAGAGCATTTAAATTATACTAAATGTGTTTAATCTTCTGACATTTTTTTAATCGCTAATCTAATTAACAGACATAATAGATAATTCTAATAGATTTTGCATAAAGGGAACTGTTGAAGAGCATGTCATGTTTTGTCAACATGTTTTTGTTAATGCCAATAGAGCTACTGTAATCGAAAAAGATCAACCTTATATTGCACTGATTGCACAGTTATATGAATTAAGGTAAGAATGTGGTCTAACAGAGCAGATAAGAGTTGTTTTTTTTTTTTGCTTACCTCGATATCCATTGTGAAGCTGCAGATGATGCTTTGTACACAATCCTATCCCATCTTGAAGAGAACAGATTGTCCTTTAAAAAAAACCCCAAAAACAAACGTCAGAGGCGAGGAACCCACGAATACATGACACCTAAATTACCTTACAATATGTTTAACTTCATGTCGCCCCACCCGCTGAACAGCTCAGCAAAATATATACATATAATAGTACATAATCTATTCCCACATATGTTACACAGCTCATTTTCAGCGACGTTTTCGCTTAAACTCGCACACGAGTGTGTGTCAAAGCTCGATATCTTAATTTGGATTCAGAGCATTCAGAGCTAACACGTTAGCATCTCCTGACAGCGTTTATATTGTGAAGCAAGTAACAATATTTTCCGTCTGTTTCCACTGTGTCATTGCGGGTCCGCTGTTCGTTGCACTAATTTTGTGTTTTGTTGGCGGTAGCGGCGCTGAATACAAAAGCAGCTCGGCTAAGCTAGCGCTGATGCTAGGCTAACAACAAACTGACAGGCTAGTAAGGTAGCATGTAAAAAACGCTTTTTTATATACATGTACAACATTGACTTGTGTGTCAATACCATATGAAACAAATACTTACTCCCCCTGTCAAGTGTGTGTTCGCTATCCATTGCGGTGAAAACAAATGACTTTTGTTTTGTGTGTTTCTAATCATGTGCTAACCGAGTGTGTTGTGTTGGTTGGTAACCAAGATAGCCGTCCGCCAATGGGAGAGAGCCGCACCAGAGAAAACCACGCCCCTACCTCAGTCTTCTGCTGCTGCTGCCACAAGCCTGCACAAAACCTGGAGCTGCTGAATCACACACACACACCGGAGACAGTGGTATGCAAGTCATGTAACATGCAGTTACAAGGAAATAAGGTGATCTGGGAAGTAAAATCACATAAGGTCACACAGTCTGCACAAAACCTGGAGCTGCTGAACCACATGCACAGGAACACTGGAAATGGTGGTGTAAGCATGAGCCTCTATTATTGCATGAACATTATATTACATAGGATTATAAGGTGATCTTGGAAGTGCACGTTCATGGACACCTGCAAACACACCCATACAAGCTTGCACAAAACTTGGAGCTGTTGAACCACATGCACGTTGCATTATTTAGCAAGAGCATAAAATTAAGTCGCAAAAAGTAAGTAAGGGAGTATAGGAAGCAAATTTACAAGGAAATAAGGAAACCCCAAACCACACACTTTCTCCTGGAGCACTGGAGTCACAAGTCACATTATTAAGGAATGACAGTGTAGTAGTTGCAAGGAAATAAGGTAGTATGTGAAGTAAACAGCCAGCAAGTCACAAGGAAATAAAGTGATCTGTGAGAGATCACACATTCAGTCACACATCCATACAAGCCTGCACAAAACCAGGAGCTGCTGAACCACAGAAGGTACACACTCCTCCTGGAATGCAAGTCCTGCTATTTAGCAACATGAAGATACAAGGAAATGACATCTGTTATCTGGAAAAAGTGACTATAGAATTAAGTGACTCAACCGCAGAATATCCTCAGAAAGCACTAAATCACATAGGTTTGCCGTTTCAAGATTAAATGCACATTAATTGGAGTATAGGCTACTTGCAAAAGAATATAAACACAACACAGCACTGAATATTGTTGCGATGCAGTCCTGTAGTCACATGTATGTCATGCAGTAATTTTGTTCTTCTCAATTGTTTTTCCTCAAGCTGCAACAGAAGAGCCTAACACAGAAAGACAAGGAAACGAGGAGATCTGTGAAGCGAAATCACACACGTCTTCATGGTCAACAGTCAAAAGTTCAACACTGTTTTTATTCTTATAAATCAATACATTTTATATAAAAAGACACAGGGGGGGGGTCTGAAATAAAACCATTGTAGATGTAAACCAAACAGATCAGGTTATGACAACCCACTTTTTATCACACTGGACCCATATTGCAGACTTTTTTTGATTAGCATGTCAAGTTAACGCTCGCTCACTCATCCCATAACACCCTAGAGGCTATACATAAGCTCAATTTACAGTTTGGAAAAATGGAAATAATGCGGTTGACATCAATCTCTCTCTGCAAAGTGTTGCAAGTGTAGCGACTTAGTATGCCATTGTTTTTTGTGCATTCCATTATAACCATCATCACTAGCAGCAGTTAGCATTAATTGTGAAGTGTTGCACACTCCCTTTTTCTCTGTATCGGAAGTTCAAGGCTTGTGAACTCCCGAAGGTAAACAATACAAGCTTTGTGTGTCGCCCAGTGTAATGATCCTAAATGTAACATGTTTGCGCGACTGTCTGTCCAGAAATGACCGAGACCTAGCTTTAGCCCACTCACACAGATTTCCTAAAAATGAGCTCAGTGATGAATCGGAAATAAGCCAGCATCATATATGTTGTATACCATTAACCGCTTCTTGAAAATAAGTGGACATCAATATGGTAGAGCTCAAACAAGAGCACAGCCAGCTGCTTTAACAAGCCACTCACTGTACTAGTAGCTCTCGAAAACACTCACAACACATGAAATAGTGTGGGTCTGTTACTAAGGAAATCTGCTTTAGCTTTTAAATGGATAAAGCAACTTTTATGAATATAGGATGCAGATGTAAATCACTTGTATTTTTATGTAAAAACACTCTGGTGAAACAATTGCATTCTGATACTATTTGCCATATTATAAAAGGCTAATGGCTGTGAAGGCAATACCAGTGATTACAGCAATTCATCCTCAAATCACCCCAAGTTAAAAACATTCAACATCTCACTAAATTACTCCAATCGAGACAATTTCAGTAACCACGTGTTAAGACAAATCTCCTGTTTGGTAGCCTAAATTAATGTCCCTTTTTTGTTTTTATTAATGACTACAACAACTGTCTAGAAGGTAATTGTGAAGAAAGGTTATGGCTTTCTGTTGTCTGCTTTTGAAACTAAAGCCTTCGCTCACTGTGCTGGGTAATGTTAGCTTGGTGTGGGTTAAAATGGACCACGTCCATATACTAAAAACACACATGGGAGGAGGGGGAAAAAAATAAAATAAAACAATAACTTAAATATAAGAAGTGCTTAAAACAAAACAGTTCATAGAGCCCTTTCAAAAACCAAGGAAAAAAAAACTTGTAAAGCAGGAATCTCCACCCAAAAGAAAAGGAGAGCAAATGATCAGCTGTAATGGTAATACTAATATTTATCCAATGATTCACAGATGTACAGTTCACTTATAGGTCATTTCCTTCCCTCTCTTACAAATATCTCTTATTTTCTTGTCAGTGGCCCCCCCACGTCTGTGAGCCGCGGCTTCCCTCTGTTTCAAGTCTGTCTGTTGTAGGCGAACACTCTGTGTCGGTACTCCTCCCCTCCTCCTCCTTTGCCATCAGTGCTTGATCCTCCCTTTTCCTGCGCTCCAACTCCCACTCCACAAAGGTGTCGAAGAGGCTGGGCCAGGCCTCGTCCTCACTGTAATTGCTCAGGTCAGGCCCTATCGCCTGGGTGAAGTTGAGGAACATGTTCCACGTGTCCCTTGAGATACCCCGAATACCTGAGGGGTTCTCCGATAAGAAGTCCAGCCACTCCTCGAGGATCGCGGGTGAGTCCTGAGTGAAAACCAGGCGCCAAAGGGCAATGGCGATGTCTCGCTGCAGAGAGCGCTGTCCCTCCTCCGCGTCCAAGCCAAACTGGAAGGTAAAGCGGTACAAGTCCTTGAAGTTCTCCTCACCCTGGGCCTCCAGCAGCATGCAGGGGAAACGCGAGTAGATGCCTTTGAGGCTGTCGGCCTGGATGGCTTTACAGCCGTCAACAAACTCCTTCCTAATGCAACAAAAGAATATAGAACCACAAGTCAGAATGACACTGGACCAGTTCATTTAGGATTATGGGACACAAAAACGTTTTGAATGGTACATCCTGATCTGTTTCCATCGTGGGGTGTGCGGGCCAGATGCACAAATTCCATAGTTAATTATGCAGCTACACAGTCTACGTATACAGTGTGACATCATACCAGAGCAACACAGTGTAGCTCGCCAGTAAATTCCACAGCGAATAAGAATGTGACACAGTAAACACAGAGCAACAATAGAGAACATGCAGCATTCCTTTTTTCTTCTTCTTGGTATTAGGGCTGAGCAAAAAAACAAACAAAAAACAACTCTGGATTCATATCAAAGTCACGGGCCACAATCACGATCGTCCCGCATGACTTCAAACTGTTGGCTCCAATGAAGCTAACAGCTATATCAGAGTCTGCAAATGTGTTCATAGAAACACTTCTACACACAGTCTACAAGACAGTTTAGTTTGTCTATGTCCTCCATTGCCATTTCAAAACAACATAACATCAAAGACTTTAGCAAAGACGGCATGGCTGCGGTTCAAGCTGAACTCCCATCACCCTCTGCTGGACAACTTAATTACTTTAAAATGTCTGATGGCGATTGTAGTATGACTGCCTCTAAATGAATCGATATTGTAAACCAGCAGCGATACCTAGTGCTACTAATCTCATGGCTCAAGAGGAAGAGCAGCTTTGGGTTTGTTTTGGAAGTGAACAACAATAGTGATGATTTTCTGTCAACTAATCTCCACCCTGTAAGAGCTGAACTAATGTGGCTGCCTGTTGCATGCCCTACCAAGACGAACTGAACTGTATCACGTGGTGGACCCAAGGTGATTGGTTGCCAATAAAGATTCTTCAGCAACACTCCACATACTGACCACATCTGTCAATCATTATGTCAAACACCACCCTTTAAATGGTTGTGATAGGTTCGAGCAGGTTCAGATGGAAATCAGTGTGAGTGGGAGGGAAGTCGGACAAATCTACAAGAGCAAATAAACACAAGCTCAGCGCCTGTTCTGCTTTTAACAGGCAGAAGCAGCTAAATAACTACTAACTTTTCCAGAAAGCTGCAACAAAGCACTGTGAAGTCACCTCGTGTCAACAACAGGGTCTGTGTCATTACAAGCATGAACTTACAAGGAAGGCACAGCCTTTGTTGTTTAACAAGCTGTCAATGAGTTAAACTTGCTTGTAATGCTCAAGCATGTCTTGAACAAATGTGGTGTAATAGACCTCTTTCACAACAGATTTTTGTCAACAAGAAATAGTAGGACTTTATCAACATTAAATAGGGTTCCACAATAAAGTGACTGAGAAAGAAATATATACTGTATGGTCATTATGGCACTGCTAAAACAACAAATCTAATAGTGGCCTTTTGCACTTTTTTTTGCACTTTTTCTTTTGCACAGTGCTGTATATATGCAAACAGTTCATGCTTTCTATGCAAATTTGGCATTATTTTCACTTCAGTGGTGTGGGCATCAACCCAAGCAGATACATACAGTGAGAGTGTTTATGTAGCCCAACAACAATATAGGCTTTCAAAGACAAATGTAATACAATCAAGCTTCAGTAGGCGTCAGTTGACAATGAACCATGTTGGTAAAAACAGGGTGGTATTGTCCCAAAGCCTCTGGATGGAAAACTGCTGAGCTAAAAATCAGAGCGGGGGGAGCAGTGGCAAGCGACCCGATCAGAAGGCAACCCTATTCATGTACACTCCGAGTGTGAGTGTAAAGCAGGATATGTTTCCTCTGTGTCCCTACCTGACAGTGAGAAATTGTGTGTGCATGTGTGTACAGGAAGAGCTTAACAGTAAAGGTCTGAGGTTTGTAAAGAACTGGACAGCCAAACAGTTCCGAACATCCCCAAGTCCATTACCAGACAACAAGCTTGTTTGAACAGTGTAACATCCCTCTAATATTATTTTTATAGTTAACTTTTCCTTTTATTGTTCCCGAGCCATTGTTTAACCCTTTTTAATTTTTCTGTTCATATTGCAAACACAGTGCCTGGAACTTAAAGGCTGTATATTTTGATTACCCCTTTATCGAAAGCATTAGCAAAATAATTAAGTTAAATCACACAAGATACGAGATAACACTTTAGGTGTGGTAAAAACTGAATGACTTCAAATGGCTCAGTTTACACTGTATTTTAATTGAGCACGATAAAAGATTTTTAATAGCTAGCGTGTAAACTGTGGCTGGCGTGTAAAAAGGTTAATAGCCAAGGACAATGTGCCATCGAACAACAGCAGAGAAACAAAATAAATGTCGCTTTTTTTAATAAGTGTGACTTAAATAGTCTGTTTGCAGATACATTATTACATTAGTTTACCTTGTAAACTTGCACATGGTGGCTGCTTGAAACTTCCAGGCAAGAACAAGCACGCGGAACTCTGCTGGGTCCACACACAGGTCGTTGCAAAATCTCTCCATGCCTTCCTCCAAGATGGCATCTTCCTGTTCATCCTTGTAGCAGTAGAAAAGCTCCTCAATGCGCATCAGGGACAGCTTCTCGCCCTCCAGATACTCCTCCTTGCGTGGCTCCCCCATCACTGAGGAAATGACGGGTGTCTCCACTGTAACTTCTAAGGCCTTGGTGCCATTCGACAGCTCGCTGGTGGCTTTGCTGGATGGGGCGTTGGGCTCTTCTTTATGGCCCCCACCACCACTGCTGCTGCTCCCTTTCTTGTGGTAGGACTTGGAACTGCTCTCCTTGTCTCCACTCTTACTGCCGAGTGAGGACGTTGGATTCTTGCACTTGGTGACACACTGGCCCATGTCGTCCTCCCTGGTCCGTCTTTCCTCCTCTCCTTCAGTCCCCTTCCGAACCACCTAGACACCTCTGCTCTGGCCCGGTGAGACGTCTCAACATACCCCCAGGCCTGAGGTGAAGACCAATTTAACTATGTTATTCACTGACAACTATCATTTCTATTTTGAATATTAGTAGAAAAGTAGTAACAATATAAGGTTGTGGTGAACAAATGATGCTACCTGTGCCAAAATCTGCTACAATCCAGGTCTTGTAGTGCTAGATATAGAAACCCTAAAAGGGTAAAGGAAAAAAAGTCAGTCAATGTGTAGTACACATAATATGCTTACATAGGTACCATAGAAACTGTCACTTACGTTTCAGGCAATTAAAATGAGTAGAACTGTATTTTCCACAATGATCAAATTGACAATACTTGAATCTAAACATAGAGCATGTAGACAAATGTGCACTTATCTTTGCTGGGTGTCAAGCATTTGGTTTCACAGAGTTATTATTAAATTCTGCAGTTGTTATCACACTTCAGCTGAGCGATAAAAAAAAAAAGGATCAACCATGGAGCCAGTTGTCAATAAGCACTTTCAGAGTGATTTGTGTTTGAATGCGATTTCCCTTTGGAGTTTGGTTAGAAAAAGATAAAGGGAATAATATCACATGCAATGTCACTGTAGAACTCAAATTGTATCCTAATTATGTTAACTATATAAAGCAAAATGGAATTAGGTTTAAGACTTTGTGAGGGAAAATGGTTAATATTATTTACATTTAACAAAGAAAGAAAAATGTCCAGCTTTAGGTTTAGTTTATTCAAAACAGCCTCTTGTGTGTGAATACACTGATTTCCGCAGCAGCCATAAAACACCCAAGTTGATCTAGTGGTTGATAAGTCATGAAGTAGTCAGGTCAGGAGGTTACTTACAAAAGGTGTGTCAGATGGCACTGGCCACAGATCAAAGTGTCTCTCTACTCTGCTCCATCACTGCGTCCTTGACATCCACAGTGCTGAAAAGACACATTATTTTGTCACTATAAGCAGAAAGTGATAGCTTCTCATCCACCCACTTGCAGGACTATTTTAGTCAGCATGCTATTAATATGTAATTTGAGGATACAAGTACAGCACAACATTATTCAATTAATGTACGATTGCAACAACTGCGCTCAACTTTAGAAGTGGAAACACATGGTGCACAGTTATTTCCCTTATTTATCATTCCTTATGCACTTCCTTAGATCTCTGGTTCTGGGTTTAAATATCTCACAGCTAAGTGTCCAGTGAAGGTCTTCCCCTGAAGTACATCTCATAAAATGTTCTATTGAAGCTATAACTAAGACCTACTTCTGAGACCAACTTTTACTTTGTGTGGTGATGACTGATTGTGCAATCCTTAGATTCTTGTCTTACACCATAATCAAAATTAGAAAGAAAAAAAAAATCTTATGATGAGTATCACAGTAAATCCGATGTTTGACTGATGATCAGTGCGCTGGACATGTTGGGGCAAATCTCCCACAGGTGCATCTAACTTCAGTTAACCAACATCTGACAGAAGTGTGATGGTTTGTGGTCAATTGTCTTTAATTGCTTTACACCACAAGCTAACATGTCAGGTCAACAGTTTGGTATGTATTTCTTTAAATTGTTGACACACTCATAAATCAGTTTGGCGGTGTAGGACAATGCAAACCTATTTTGACTAATTTGGGTTAGTAGACAAAAGAGGACACCATCATTTCCAGGTTTGTTCAAACACTGGTCAACATTTGTCTGACAATGTATGGACAGTACTCGATTAATCGAGAAAATAATCGTTAGTTGCAGCACCAAAATATTACCGGACGACTTGTAATTTTCTTTCTTTTTTTGCAAAGTGGTAGCACAAACATAATCAAGAGAGCTCAACACTACAGGCAACTTAAGTGTTCTGTAATCGTGTCTGTGATAATAACTGACACGTGACAATTGAACCAGTCTCAAACACAGATTATACTTGAAGTGAAGCTGAAATTGTGTCCGCGACACATCGTCGACATCTACATGTAAACCGCTTGGCCCAGGCGACGTCGCCATAGCTAGCTAGCATCAGATCGTTTAACTTAAAGTTAGCTATCTGGCTAAGCTAGGTCTTTCGGTGAAGACACGGGGTGGGAAACCACGGCTATTCTTGTGAATAAACTCACCCTTTATGAAAACTATACTGTGTGGAAATGATTACACATCACCTCGGGACTGCCAGTGCAAAATGAAGTTGTTAGTTAGTTGAGCAGAGGCAGCGTTAACTGAGTCAAAACTCGTCGCGTTAACTCAAGATAGCTAGCCGAATAGCTGTTAGCTGACACAGAAACTTCCAACATTAACGTCACATTCTTCTCCGCGTTAAGA
Organism: Solea senegalensis; assembly: GCF_019176455.1. NCBI lineage: Eukaryota > Metazoa > Chordata > Actinopteri > Pleuronectiformes > Soleidae > Solea > Solea senegalensis. The sequence goes on from NC_058041.1 coordinate 2,044,308, forward strand.
AAGAAGAACAAGTTAAAAAATAATAGTAAATAGATAGCTACCAGAATGTGCCTTAGCATCCATTTTGAATTGTGCTCTCTCTTTGGAGTGAGTTTTAAAGACCCTCCCGGACCACAGCAGCCAGTTTCTTTGTGCTTCCCCCTTCCAGTCATTGAGTGCAGCTACATTATAGGCATTTTTCCTGCATCACTTCCTCTAACAGCTGATCTTCATCTCCGCCGTGGCAACAACACACACTATCTTCTCATTTCAACACATTTAAACAGCACATCACACCCGGATGTAAAAATAACGTCAGAAACAATTACAAAAGCGTGTGTTTTGTGGATGACATTTCATAGAGATAATATTTAACACGGTGAAATAAAAAAAAACAAAAAAACATTGAATGGCTTTAACTGAACTATAAACTATACATCGTAATTTTTTTTGGCCAATAACTAAAAATAACCAAACCATTGCAAACTTTGTATGTGATTAAGAAAAATAAAAAGTAGAATTTATGTTTCTTCCAGCTTCTGCTTACGTCATCAACAGGCGACACATATGTGTGTTCATTTTTCTCCTTCTGCCCTCGCCAGCAACTCCTGGTGAATTAACTTCGTCTACAGACTCGGTCGGTAGGTTTAATGTCAGTGCTGTCAGTCATATATTTTTAATAATTGGAGTAACATGAATTTAAAGTGGTTAAAATGAATGTGCGTGACAGAATAGGCTGAGGTTTGGGCTTATAGGAAGCTCAAGGAGAGCTAGCATGATTGATGACTGGTAAAGCGAGTAAACACTTGGACTGCAACCGACTAATCAGTCGATTATTTTATCGATTAATCGAGTATTCCTTTGTCCATAAAATGTAATCAATGTTTACCAAACCTGGAACTCATGATGTTCTCACATGTCACAGTTTTTTTTACAGATTATTTTTTTTTTTTATCAAATGGAGCAAAGAAACCAGAAAATATTCACATTTAAGAAGCTGAACAATCTGAAAGCTTGTATCAATTGTTAAAGAAACCCCTCTAAAACCGATTTATTGATTATCAAAATAGTTGACAATTAATTTAGTAATCGATTAATCATTGCAGCCCTAGTAAACACACATAGCCAGTATGTGAGAGAAGCACAGCATCACTTTCTATCACAGAGATGGACCTATTCTATATAGCACTGAATATAATTTCCTCTAAGGACACCCATCGGGTCATATGTAGGGAAAGCAGGGAACTTCATAACGGCACCCTTTTTGGCACAATTTTTAAAATGTATATTTTGCTTTAGAGGCCACATATGAATGGCAGCCATTAGGGCACATCCTCCTGTACTTTAGTGTGCGTCTTGTGACTTGAGTGGGCACTTTAACATGTAGTGTTTCTGTCCATTAGGGCACCAGTGCATGCCACTGGTTTAATACTACAGATAAGCTCCACAACTATTATACTCCCACCCATCCATCAGTCAGTTTGGTTTTAGGGACATCTAGTGGATTACAAAGCTGCAAAAGTGAACAGCTTTCTAAAGCCAGCCTCCCAGTGACATGAACTTGAATATTTGCAGGTCACCACCAGCTACGTTGTTTTTTGTCTGTCAAATTCTGTCATCATTGGTATTTGGAAGTAGTTCTTTTGAATACAGAAAACTGCATACATCCATCTTCTACCACTTTATCCCCCACATGAGTGTCATGGGGGGAGTACACAGGTTAAGTTTCAAGGCATTAACTGGTTATGGTTAAACAAACCTTTGTGTGTGTTTCCCATATTTTCTGGAAGTATTATCTAAGACTTAAATTACCCGATGAGTTTCAAGTTTCTAAGAGCAAAAATGTATAATTCATATAAATTATTAATAATCGGCTGATGCCAATTTAAAAGTAATCTAAAAACAGCTTGATTAATTTGTCTCCCTCCTAATTGAGCCTTACAACACTTTATTGAAGTCATGTCCAAAGTACTGTATCTCAGAAGTTAATCCTATTATCTCAATGCAAAACTCCTTTAACAATCCTGGAGCGGCTTAAATGTGCTGTCTTTGAGTCTTTACTTTCGGCTCGACGTTGCATAGTGTTGCTTTAAAGATGTAATCCTTCTGAAAATTCAAGCACATTTATTAAGACTGAAGAAAGAATTAACCAAAGGTACATTGTCATTGGGTTTAGTTTCCTCTTTTGTGTCAACGCCCATTGTTTCCTCAGATTTTGATCCCAGATGACGACTTCCACACGCACGACAGTGCTGTCGTTGTACATGCGGGTGTTTCGCATCGCCCGAACCTGGCAGGCACAGAGTGGAGTTACAAGTGAGACAGAGACTGAGAGAAAATACATACTTCAGGAGGCTCGCTCTCTGTTCAGACAAAACCAGCAGGTGTGTGTGTGTGTGTGTGTGAACGATAACACACTGCTCACAAAAGAATGAAAAGTATTTTTTTTATGGAAGAGTGCATGACTAATCTTTTATTCTGGGCGCGCTTTTTTTTTTTCAGCTCACAGACCAGGAGTCAATAAAACGGTGTGTGGAAGAATGTGAGGCGAGGATAGAAATAGGTAAGAGTGGAGGAGAGATGGCGTATGTTGTGCTTGCATAACTCTGGAATGAGTGTGGATAAAAAAGCAAGCCTTTAAAGCTGCACTGTTACATGAGAATGTCAGGATGTCGTGTGTGTTTTTTTTTGGCTTGTTATAAACACGCTAAAAAAGGTGTGAAGGGCTTAATACAGTGACACATCTGCCAGGTGCTGATGAGGAAAAATCATGTAACTAAATGAGGGACTGTGTGTCACTGAGTTCACGAGTGTTTCACCCTGACTCACAGAAGTAAACACTGACCTGACTTTGTCAGTGTTGCTGACTAAAGTAAAGCCACACAAAGCAGAGCCATCAGCACGAGCAGGGTTTTTACCATCAACAGTTCAGTGAAATGTGAACCTGGTGAAATGGCTTGTGCAAACATGACTTGTTTGCCCAGTTGTGTTTTTTTGTTAGATCATTAAATAGTCCATTTTAAAATGAATGATATTGGTAATAATGCCTGGCAATATTTTCCTCATAGGTCTACATTACAGGAACCCATATCCAAGGGCTGTAAGTTAACATTTATTTTATTCCATGTTAGTGGGTATTTTCTTAAGTAAACCTAATTAAATGATGATGTTGTTGTGTTTTGTAGACCTACTTACCGCCACTGGGCTTGGCGACTCAGAAGGGCAGGAGGCTGCGGGCACAGCAGCGCCTGAGGAAGCAGGCCAAGCCAATTTACCTACAGTCTCATGACGAGACCTGATGCTCCGTTTCAGCGATGTTCGTGAAGGGTTCAGGTTACCGAGGGCGGGAAACAAGAGTGCAGTCACAGTTGCCAGCGCTCGGTGAAGCAGGAATACCTGTCGTTCAGGAAAAAGGCCGTCTTTATCAGCATCATTTATCGCAGAAAAGGAGCGCCATTGAGGCTGTCAGTGTGGTCTGACATTGCTATGTAAAGTTGAGTTTTATTTATTATTTGGTGCACATTTTGTTATCAATAAATTCTGATTAATCTGCAGTCTGTTGTCTTAATTCAATTTATTTATTGAAGAAGTCACTTGAACTCAATAATTCTTTCTTTTCTCGGCATTTACCCTTTTCTATTCTTTAGCTTTTCCACCAGATAGATGGATGGTTTGTTAGTTAGTTAGGTAGGTAGGTAGTTATTTAGGTAGGTATTATTTACAACTAAATCACACTAATAGAAGGTACAACTATGGCAAAGACTCTGTAGTTATATGGGAGGTTATTGCCAAATATATGCCATAACTACTGTTTCAGTAAAGTTACAGTAAACACCTTTAGATTTACAAGTATTTACTTGTATATAATACTACAAAGACTGACTGTAAAAACGTTTTACAGTCACTTGTATTTTACCTTCTACTAAAAAGTAATGTGCTGCAAAAGCATAGTAGCCAGAAATGTAATGTAAATGTGAAAATGTTTCATATTGTGAACAGATAAGACAGATATTTCCAAGAGAGATGAAAACAAACTCATTGACTTATATGATCACTATACAGCAGTGCAATAATACAGTATTTCCTCCCTCTGAAACTCCCGGCTGCACTGTCAGACTTCATCCACCAGGGGTCACACCATTCTTGCATACCGAGAACTGCCACCTTCCACTCTGCAGTTGAATGAGTTCAGAACCATGACTGTGTTCATCGGCGTGGACCGCAGGCTTTGCTCAGCATTTGAAGTGCCTGGAACAAAACCTCCCGGGTGACATTAAACACAAAATTCAACTCTTAACCTGAGTTGAGTTGCACAATTTATTTATTTCCATTTCTCAGTGGACTGTGTGACACATTTGCTGACACGTCAGACTTCAGTATTTGTCTGATGCACGGTAAACAACACTTGGTTGGAGTGAAGGGTGTTTGCTGCTCTCTGGAGACCACATCACCACGGCGATCAATGAGTGTCCTCACTGTAAGTGACCACTGATGGGAGACGAGCAGCAGCAGCAGCAGCAGCAGCAGCAGCCGACGACTGTCTTTACATTGATGCTGAGCGATGACTCACTTCGTTGCACTCATGCTCGACAATGATTCCTGAGTCATTTCATCCACTTGACATCTTCCCAGCTCATACACAAAAGTGTGTGAACGGACGTGTTTTCCACATGTTTTCTATGACTTAAGCACACAGACTGTGAATGAGGTGCACATATTGAGTTATTGTATACGCTGCCAGTGTAGTTTCACACTCTTAATTTGTTGAGTGTATGCTCACTTGCCAGTTTAATAAAAGTGGCACCTGGTGTGGTCTTCTGCTGCCGTAGCCCAATCTGCTTCAAGGTCTCCACGTATTGTGCGCTCACAGATGGTCTACTGCACACCTTGGTCGTAACAAGTGGTTATTCACCTTTGACCTCTGGCATTTCTTTTTCAGATCATTGTGAAAATCCCGGTAGATCATTCGCTTCTGAAGAACCATGAGAACAACCATGCTGCGTTCACAGTCACTGAAATCACATTTCTTCCTCATCCCTTAACCATAATCGTGCGTCAGAGAACCACAGACATAACCTTGTAGGGATGTAAAACAATCAACCTGTCGGTGCCTTTACGTGTATGTTAAAAGTCCAATTTTAGCTGGACTAACATACCCGGATAATACGATTCATAGTCCGATCACTCCGATTACATGTATACACATCGATGTATTCCTCAGACTCTGCAAGTTGTCCGGTTGCCTGGCTTAGTCTGACTTTACTGCCTTAGCTCGATTAAACTGGTGCATGACGATGAGTTGACAATAGTTTGAATGTATGGACATTGATTTATTTTGGAAGGTTACACACTACAGCTTTAAGTATATGAGGACACAAAAAATTATTAACAGCAGAAATGTATTGCATTTTCTGGGCAATAGCAGCTAATTACTGGCAATTCTACTGATGTTTTATGTAGAACAAGTTGCTTTCTTGCCAGGTATTTCCTATTAAGTCAACTAAAAAATGTTTTACAGTACAACTGTTTGTCCTACATCTCTATTCTTGTCCATGTTTGAAGCTTAAATGGTCACCGGGGACAATACTTCTATCTTATAGCAGCTATTTTGGGAAGAATTCTCATTTGAATCAGGTGGTTTATATCAGCTATAAAACAACAGTGCTACAGTGCAGAGAATTACTTTTCCATTCTCTTCTTGAATGTACAACGCAAAGCTGTAGCTCTTGATTAGACTGGTGCTGCAGTCGGGCGCACTCATCCTCATCAGCCATAGTATATATGAATTAAAATGGCAATCAAGCAGGATCTAAATACATACATTTCAGCAGGCGTGTGGTCTCCTACGCAGATTCAACTCCCACACATGCACTTCCACGCGTTCATGTAAACATTACTAATGAAGACATTTCACGTGGCGTTGTCAATAGATTTCTCTGTCTATGGTGTGTTAGGCGACGCCTCGGGTTCATTAGTGCAGAATAAAAAGAAAACAAAAAAAGAAAAACCTGTTAGATTTGGACTGACACAATATATTCTTTCATGACTAAGCTGTTAATTGCTTTTTCGTGCCGTCTCATCTCCAGCTCCTTTGCTCACTCGCGTCCCACTCACTTTCGCTCTTGGCTTTTTGTTTGGGCTACAAGTGTCACATTGTCTCCGTTTGAGCAGAGTAACTCCTCGCCTGAGGTGTGTGTGTGTGTGTGTGTGTGTGTGTGTGTGTGTGAGTTGATACAAGAATGTTACCAGAAAATGACTTTGGTAGAAGTTTGAAGTCACTTTTATTTATTATATTACTATTATTAAAAGTACTTAAAGTATATGACATTTACTGTACTTAATTTTCTGATATAAAATGTACTTTTAGTAGTAGTTTTAGAACTTTAGTAGTCAGTGTTGTACTTTGTTATTTGTATTTCTAGCAAGTTGTACTTTTACGCCACTACATTTGTTACTTGTTACTACCAAATAAAATCAGAAGAGTTAGTATTATGGTCTGTATTGCTCAATGACACATAGACTAGCAGAGCCAGCAACCCACAACCTTCCAGTTGAGAGACAACTCGCCCTACCAGTGATCCACCATGGCTCAATCCTCAGTTTTTTATTACTTTCACTTTTACTTCTAAAACTTAAGCACATTTTTATATCAGAAAATGACTTTTGATACTCAAGTACAGTAAATGTCGTCTTATACTTTTATACTTAGACTTTTACTTTATTTATATTATTAAAAATAGTGACTGATAAGATACTTTTAGGCCTTTAACCACCACTGATGTAATAATATAACAAATCTTTTTGAGTCGCCCTCTAGTGGCTATTCAGAATATTCTTACTTCCTTACTGATTTCACCAGAGCAACCAGTATGGTTGTTTCATAACTGGTAAATGGTCTCCATTTAGAACTGAAACAATTACTCGATTATTAATCGATTACTAAATTAATCGTCAACTATTTTGATAATCGATTCATCGGTTTGAAGCTTTTTTCATGATTGAAACCAGATTTATGATCGTTTCAGCTTCTTAAATGTGAATATATTCTTCGATTCTTTGCTCCAAGTAAACAAATAAATCATTAAAACTGGTTTATGGACAAAAACAAGACATTCAAGAACGTTTTTTGACGTTTTCTGACATTTTATGGACCAAACCATTGCTTGATTTAGCTCTACCTCTATTTATATAATGCTTTTCAGTCTTGATGAACAGAACACCTGTATGAGTTCATACCGGTGGTAGACTGAGGGCCACTAGTTTGAGAGTGCTGACCAGAGTCATGTGTGAGCCAGCGCTCGCTCTCTACAGGTGTTTAACAAAGACACGATGTGCCGAGGTCCAACTCCAGTGTTGGGTCACAGCACGACTGCTCCTGGGTAACTCGAAGAAGCCATGAAATATTCAGCCGCCGTCCCTTATCCTGACCACAGTATGTAAACAAACATAATGTGTGTGTGTGTGTGTGTGTGTGAATGTGCATGAGAGCGAAAGATTCATCAGTAAAATACTGTATGTTTCTCAGAGTTTGATCAGAGCTACACTAGAGCAAAGAGAAGTCACTTCCAGTGCTGCAGCTTGCTGTGTTTTTTTAGGACATCTTTTCTTTTCTTGCACCCTCATTTTAACATTTCTGATCATTTCATTTTTCTCTCTCTCTCTCTCTCTCCCCCGTCAACTTTTAACTTATGTGTGCATTAACTCACTGCAGTGAAAGGATATTAAAGTGATCAAACACAATAATTGTTTCTTTTAATTGCGGCGGACAGACACGAAGGTGGACGGAAAACTCATTAAAGGGGGAGCGGATGAATAATGGAGAAGGGTGTGTTGGCGCGAGCTTAGTTTACATCTTCGCTGGACGGAGAGCGGTTGTTGCTCTTCAGGGGGGTGGGATGTGGGTTCGGGGGAGGTGGAGGAGACGGAGATAAAGCGAGACAGGAGGGAGAGGAGGAGGAGGAGGAGGAGGAGGCTGGCAGGGCTCAGTGCCTCAGACTTGGCACAGTGCAAGTGAGGAGACAGCTTCACTGAAAGGCATCGGCAGCGACAGCCTCATCAGGCAAAAATGGAAAAAAGAGTAGCCGGCCAGAAAGTGAGCTGCGAGCTGCAGGGAGGCAGCGATAGCATGACCACTGGCTGCACACTACAAGAAACACGGGTTGTATGACAGAGTATTAGTGCCACGCATGATGAAAAACATTCTTATTTTGCCATATCAACCTAAACTTATGAGTTTATATTATATTATACATATATTATGATATTTATGCGAGCCTGATGAACAGAGACAGAGACAGCTAAAAGTAGCCGCTGACTTCAAAAAGTACTGAAAGTTCTTCTTATCTGAAAATCCGGGGTTATGAAAAGACATTTCATAACAGTTTTATTTGCTTATATATGAAGGCGCACATTTGTACTGTGTCCTGTTTTTAGAGGCTCTATTCATTTTGGTCCAGCATTTTATTTTTATTTTTTTAATTCTTTTTTCTCTACCCAGTATTGGCTCAGTGAACACTTGAGTAGGCAAAGCTAAAATAAACCTTTCTCTTCTACTTGGCCTGATTTTCATTATTTTATTATTAGCAGAGGCAGCTAAATGTAGCATAGGAATAATAAAACAGAAAAGTGTGGCTACATGTTGTGTATCACTGTCGCATTGGATTTAGAGATGACAGACTGATGTGTGATGTGGAAATATGACTTGTGGATTATTGTCTCGAGGAATGCATCGGTTTTGGTTTAAGGAGGAGAAGAAAATCACAATTGTTGACGCTATCATGTCACGATAATCACAATAAATCAGACTCACAACGCAAATCCAATCAGCTACACCCCCTCGTGCAGGGATCAGAAAGTAAATGTGACCGAGGGCCAATTTTTTGTAAGCAATTGAATATTTTGGGCCAAAACATCGTCACATCTTCATCAGACAAAACTGCCTTCAAACGTCTTCAGTCAGAAACCAACAAAGATCCCACGTTTGCTGCCTTAAGCGAACGTGGGACACATGCGTGTGTGAGATACAGTATGTACCCACACTGTAAATAGTTATTGTGCAGGATTTCAATTTTAAGAATTACTGCTACTACTACTTCTTCTTTGAGCCTTACATATGCATAAGTAGTTATTTGATGGACATTTACTGGCCAGACACTGATGCTGGCCACCAATCGCTGACCACTGCCTTATATTGCCATGCAGTGTTTCTGGTCCTTGACTCTCAGTTTGTCTGCATAACCCTTTTTAGCTTAGCGTCTTTTTTAAATCCATTTCATATTTCTAGTTACTTTGTGTGTCATAGTGTGATTTTATTATCTTTGAAATAAACAAACTGAAAAGGTATAAAGAGCACAGCTGAGACCACAACAGCTGTCACTGCTGCTGCTTCATTAAGGGTGTCTTGTGTACTGTAAAGTGACCTTTAAATGTGCTCAAGGACGCACTCAACCCCCGAATTTCTTAAATGTCTATTTTTATTCTATGTAAAAAGAAAAACACGACTTACAAACTTAAAATTAGACGAGCACATCACTGTCTTGTCTCTCGTAACAAGGCATATGTAAAGGATGTGCAAAAGCTCACACCTCAAGACCTGTGATTATTCATTTTCACTTCTCGCATGCTCGCAGACACCTCAGAGGAGGAGGAGGAGGCGGGGCGAGGCAGGAGGAGCCGCGGCGACCGAGCAGCGCAGTACATTAAGCAACATTAATTTAGTGTGGGAGAGCGTGCACCGATCTGTGGTTTCCATGTACCTGTTTTTATGCCTGGTTGTGTAACAGTCAGTCATTACTCGCCGTGTGCCGCGCTCCTGTCAGTCCCCAGTCCCCGCGAACACAGGACATTATCACGATGGAGACTCTTTATTCTCCGGAGGAGATTCCAGCTCTGGTTACCACATAAAGCATGCAACGCTGGCCACCTGAAAGCCAACACCTGCAGCCACCTACAAACCAGTCGGATTCATTTGTCACTTTCACCACACGACTGTGCTCATACTGTCAGAGTGCGCTCTCTGCTACACATGCAGCCTGTTCTCTGCCTTAAGGAACACTCTGATAGCGACATACTGTAATTTTCCCTGACAGCTGCAAACAGATGGTGTTGATCATGTGATAGATGTGTTGGGAAAATTCAACGGGAGAAAAATCCAGCTCACATGCAGGAGGAATTAAACGTCATGTGACATAGCAGTGTGATGCTAGGGAATCACAAATGTCGCACTGACCCTTTAACACAGGACGACACGTTTGTGCGACCGTAGTTGCGCGACGGTTTGTGCCGTCGGGAAAATTCCGGCGGTTTCTGAAAGCTGAGAAGACGCACGTCAACGCCAACGCGAGAGTGGGAAGAACACCTGTACATAGTTTCCATTTTTGGCCTGTTTTTGAACATTGAGAGCGAGGTTAGGTTCATTTTTTACACCGGACGCTCTTCCTGGTACAAACCTCCCATTTATCCAGACTTAGGACCGGGCTGGGGTCTTGGTTTTGGGGATTGGGTACCTTGCCCCAACCTGGCAGGGGTTTGAAACCAGCAATCGAAATATGGATGCTTGATTTCTACATCAGCATGTATTGAGCTGCTGCCATGCGATTGGCTGATTAGATATTTGCAGCTGTGCATAATAAAGTGGCTGATGTGTATATTTATTACCTCACAAACGATGTAATCAACTGGATCCCAGGGAGGAGGAAACATGACTTATTTACTCGCCTCTTTACTCAACAGAAGCAAACCGCTTTCCTTTTTGTCAATGCTGAGTTTTTGTCTCTTTTACATTTCTCACAATAAAGTGGGACAACAGGTGCAAACTCACAGAATGACTGTGGCAGAGACGCGGTTTGGTTCTGGGCTGATGCAGCACAGGTAACCGGGTCAGAAACAATGGGCTCAGAGTGGCAGATGATTCACGTTGTCGAGAGTGACTGCACGGGCAGCACAAGAGAGTAGAGACAAAAAAAAAAAGAAAAGGGGCGAGCGTGGTTGAGAAAACACTCACGATGAGTAGGAAGACTAATAACACACATCTCTGCTTTTCAATCACAATCAGAGTCCTCTTCGCTGCAGTGAGAGCGGCCGTGTGTTGAATCTACACTGCGGATTAACATTCAAATACAGTAGTTTGTTGAATTTAGTTTAAGATACCTGCAACAGGCAGGGTGACAGGGTGAAGCCGCCACAAACACATGAATAGATAGAAAAGTAAATGAAAAGCCTATATTTATATAGCACAAAATACTACAGTTTTGCCATTGACTAATTTGCCCAAACGCAGAGGGTTTGCCGTGGCCACGCCGCTTTGAATCCGCAAAACCTTTAGACAACTTTCCACTTTTTGATGTGTCAAATGTCGCGTTTTTCAGGTCGGTACGACAAACGCGCTCGGACGAGTTTGCTCATTTACGTAGGGTGCAAATGGCCAAAATGTCCGACTTCGTGTTGAGTTGTGGCCATGGTTACGGTCGACTTTTTTCTTCGTCTTGGGCTATGACATCTTCCCACCAAGTTACGGGGAAATTCGGTGGAACTCAATTTAGCCTCTGTTTTCACCTTGGGGGTGGGGCGCTATAGAGCCCTTGATCAACACACGGGTCTGGGAACTGTGCCAATATCGCATTTCCGCCAGACCTGACCTCCATGCCAAGCTACAAGTGTTTTTTATACACGTTTACCGCCTCAACAATGGCCACAAATCCATGGACATAATAATAATCTGAAGGAATAACGATAGGTTCCCTCGCACAAATTCGTGCCAGGAGCCGTTGAATCTCTGACGAGATATCATTAGCAGCAGCGGCAGAAAATCAGACATTAACTGATATCAACATGCGGAAAGTTCTTAAGAGTAATTAGTGTACGGCTTCACAGCCGGTCCACAGAGGTCACAGGGACGGTCGGCTGACCTAGATTACTAAAAATATCCCCAGCAGCACTTAATTAGTTGAGTAATGTGATTATATTGGTTGATTTGAAGGGGAAAGAGAGAGGTTGGAGTGGAGGAGGAGGAGGAGGAGGAGGAGGAGGAGGAAGACGAAGCTGCTGTGAGGTTATCACAGATTCTTCTACTCCTGAATAATTCAGTAAATGAAAATGAAAAAAAAGTTGATGGTTGATGGTAAACTGTCAATCTTAATAAAATGGTATCGTCATGGTGGGATTGCACGTACAGAGCACTGGTTTTCCCTCACAGTCGCATCGTTCAGTCAGACATAAAAAAAACAAAAACATGATCAGTGTTACAGCAACAGTATTAGATGCATTTTTTTCTGATATGTCTGCTTGAAACAGCATTTTGCCGTTGGCAAAATTAGCCGGCATCCATAAAAATACAACAGGCGTCAAGGCAGCAGATGGCCAATGTGGGCAATCTGTAATTAAAAAAAATAAAAAAACAAAAACTGATCATGATAAATTATGCTTTTGTGCAGGTTTTTTTTGGCCCACTTCTATCACTGCTGTTACAGCTACTGCTCTCTGTTCCACCTGATATACATTAAAGGTTCAATTAAAGCCATCACTGTGGCTCAAACCTCCAGTCAGACCTGGTCCCATTAAAATGTTTAATCAAGCTAAGGCCGTAGTCTGACTAAGACAGGCAATCAGGAGAAAAACGATAGGTGGCGCTGTATCTCCCTATAAGTTAGTGCGTATGGAATCAGCTTCCTGTTGACCTTTAAGTCACAGACTCCAGTCTGACTAAGCGTATACATGCAGGAGTAATCGGACTATATCGCATTATCCAGGTATGTTAGTCCGACTAAGACTAGCTCGATTTAAGTCGGACTAGCGTGTTTATATGACATTAAGAAACCGAATTATTGTCTTAGTCTGACTAAAATTGGACTTTTAAGTGTTTTTTTGTTTAGCTTTAATTTACATTTACTCGTACATATACTGTATCTCTAATTTCATTTTAAAACCTGAGCTATCAAGACGGTAGAATGTTGACTCACTTTGTCGTTTCTCTGCTCACCACCAAGTGCCAGGAAGTAGGACAGAACACTTAGCCACCAGGGGGCGACTTCAAACAAGAACTCTGTTCGCCGACGTCACGTCTGTAAATGATCCGGTTGCTAGAAAAGTCGTCGTTATACAGTCTATGAAATAAGCTTCCTGAATATCTGGGTTCTTTTAAAAACTTCCAGCTCATTTAATCCTGGGCTTTTATTTATATTTAATTATTATTTTTTCACTTTTAACTTTTAAATTTAACTTGAACTGTTTTTTTTTTTTTATTATTCCTTCTTTGTCGTGCCTGAATGGAGCCACATTATGCATAAAGTCGCTTTGTCTTTGCATATAACCAAATACTGTTTACTGTTAGTTTGGAGCTGTCACTTCTTTGACAGTGCAGCGATTATTACTTTGCTGGATGGTGCTGCGGTTTATAAAAGCACGGAGCATTTTATTATTCCTCGGGGACGACGCGTGAACAAACACAATGTGACACCCACCAAGGAAATACACAATGAAGTGAGACGGTTAATTGCAAATCCCAAAACAACTCCTTCAATACCAGAAACGACTGCCACATGCTGTTTACAAGCAAGTCCAAGTACTTAATCTAGATTACGCTGTGTGATTATTCCTCCAAGAACATGCTGCACAAATGTATGCGTTTGTCTTATAGTGAACACACAATTTAAAGGCACTGTCAGACAGAGGACAATTATATTCACAAATAATAATAATATAAACCTATAAATAATGCAAAACCAAGCCTGAGAGCAACGTTTTAGATAATTATGCACTTTCTTAAAGGTTGTAAGGTGGAAAAAGTGAGGAAATGCACAGTGTTGTGTAAGACTTCCCCACTTGTAATGTAAGCGAAAGTACCAATGTTGAAGTAAAAATTGCCAGAGCGCAAGAATAAGTGTATGCGTGTGAGATCGGACATGATGTCCCACTCCTGCAGAGTATCTTAATGCAGCTCCCATTACACAGATGATTCGATGTTCCCTGGTAGAAAAGGCCGGGACCCAGACAGAAGAATCACATCATCCTTAAATAAATATAAATGTACCATACTATATGTACTATTATAATAGAGATTTTATAGATATTATATAGATATTTCATTTATCATAAATATTCTATGAAAGAGTATTAGGGCCACATGTAAAAATAAATAAATAAATAAAACAGCATGAGTTCTAAGAAATTTTGACCACATGTAAAACCCCCAAAAATGAAAGAATGAAAGAAAAAAAAACTTATTTATTTTATTTTATTTTAATTATGACCTTTTTCATTACATGTCATTTAGCAGACGCTTTTATCCAAAGCGACTTACAAAAGTAAAAAAATTTGGGTATAATTAGCCTGAGACTAGAAGTCCGGTCCATAGTCAGAGCTGTCGCTCCAAAACTCAGTAGCCAATCAGCAGGTGGCTTCCTAAGGCCCGCCCATAGTCAGAATCGCAAAGAAAAAACCACGGCGTAAAGAACAATTTATTGGCTGAAATTCTATTATGACCATAGACCCCACTAGGAGGATGAAGCCTTGGCCTACAGTTCACTCTCAGAGAGTCTCCCAGAGAGTCTCTCTTGTGACTGGGTGTGAACCTGCTGCATTCAGCCGAGGCTTCCATGCGTTCAGGAGTCAAGAGTGTGCAGTTAAATGTTCTGGAGTGAGAGATTTTTCAGCTGAGAAAAGCCCAGAGTAAGCACAGAGTGTCTTTTGGCTGTGTTGCTTCATGGTCTCTCGAGGCCCCTGTCTGTCTGTCTGTCTGTCTGGCTGTCTGTCTGGTGGTAACGACGATGCCTTTAACACATCTGTGATGGATTTCCTTCAGCAAAAAGTGACCTTTGTGGTCGTTGTTGTGTTTGAATGAAACGGTGTCTGCTAACGCACACCTGCTGCTTTTGGTTTTGTGGGGATGAATGATAGTCACTTTGCTATTTTGGGCCAGACTGAAATATCCCTGGTCCTTAAAATATTTAAATGCACACACTCTGCAGATAATGAAGCCTGTTATGATCTTTGACGTTTGTGGTTGAAATACACTTTTAACTATTTAAACTATTGGATGGATTGACGTGAGTGGGGAGAATTTCCCTGAGAATAAACAGTAGAAATGAAGATATGCTGAGCATTGTAAACATTTACCTACAAACATCACAATGCTAGTATTGGTCAAGTACAGTAGCAACGTGGTAGCATTATACTAATCTTATTTCTTATGCAGCTTTGTATTCTTTATTATTATATTATAATAATGCCATAATTACTTTTTTCTCAGCATTCTGAGAAACAAAAAACGAAAAATCTAACAAAAAATTCTGATCATTGCAAACAAAAAGTGCATTTTCAAACACATAAAATACAATATTTTTGAATGATTAAAATCCATATTTTATTTGCAATTTGTGCATTTTGATTTTGTGCTGTTCTTAAAAAGTGTTGCTTGCTTCGTGACAAGACACAAATCTAATTCCATACCCAGTCAAATGGTCTGTATTTTTCTAGTCTCAAAGCTGCTTTTACACTACAGTTTTGCCAACACGCTGCCGGCACAACGTGGGGTTCACTAGTGAACTAGCACAGCTGGGAATGGAACCTACAACCTTCCAGTTGAGCTTAAAATGATGCAGAATGAATTTATAAATCACAAAAAATGGAAAACGACATTGCAATAAATCAAGTCTCCTAAAAACATCATTCAATATGTTATTACTCCTCATACTAATGAGTAATGGAATAAAGTGTTTGATGACAAGTGTCCATCCATCAGAAACACACCCTCCCTGTGAGGTTGTCAGCGGGGGGGTGGAGGTGAAACACAATCCAGGAGGATAGAGTGTTTGGAGGCGATAAAGCAGCCGAGGTGATGACGCTCGGTGGACGGTCAGAGACCGGTTATCAGGGTGCCACCGTGGCTGCCACCGCACCAGCTTCCTTACCGGCCAATTACAGTAATTAGAGGATTGTTTCCAGTCGTTGAAAGATTAAAACGCTCAGTTTCCTGGCTGCTAAGACCGCTTTTGCTGGACATGTTTCAGTATCAGTGTGCGTTGTGAAATTGTTTTTAACAGTGTGTGGAAGCTGGGAGGATCCCAACGCATCCAATGCAACATGCAGCATTTCCTTCTATTATATTTATACACTATATAAAAACTGAGGAAAGGCACCACGCTCTGTGTATCCATACAAATGCTTTAGAGAACGTATGAGTAGAAATTATAGTGAGACTGACTGTCAAATCCAGTGATTTTGACCAGTATTGTACCAATACCGATTCCCATCCCTAGTCTAGGGCTATTTTTAAAAAAAAAAAAAAAATTCAATTAAAAGTAATTAGTAGACACCAATACGAACACACCTATGGGACCTATGGGTAATATATTACATTTCTGCCAATAAACCCTTTCTAAATGTTACACAGTGGACATTTAATGAACTAGCTGTAGGCTGAATCTCCATAGTAATGTGTTTTAACCTGTTTCCATCACGGTACAGTTCGGATTGGCACAATTTGGAATGGTAAAGCCCTCGGTCGGGCTCGCGTTTTGACAGTAACAGTAACTTTGCTTGGTAGACACTGCGGTGCGCGTTGTGCACGATGGTGAACAACGACATTGACATTTTTTCTACTCGGATTGTGGCTGTTTGTCCCAACAAGACGTCAAGCTTTGTATGACAATAGCCTCGTCGCAAGGGCGTGATGCTTTTCTGTCGCCCTATCAGCTGACTGTCCTGCGTCTAGCTCCACAGGTACCGGACCGTACCATTCCCTTGGTACCCCAAGGAAAGGGTATTAAAAAATGGAACGGTTGGGGCCAGTTATTTTGGTACTATTCCTAATGGGAATGCAAAAAAAAACCCCACATGCCGTACCAAACCGAACCGCTCCACTCCGTTTCCTCACACTTATCAAGTCGGCTTAACTGATAAAAATGTGAACTCTAATGACAGACACTTCATGATAGCACAGGCTCTAACTGTCATGCATTAATGACCGGGGCTGCTGAGGTTACCGTGCAGTGCTTTCGGCACAGCCACTCGAGCTCCTGTGTGTGTGGAAAATGAGCCAGAAATAAAACAAAATGAGAGCATGAAGCAAAACCACTTGGGACCCCCTCCTGTCCTGTCCTCTCACCGTGCTTTTGCCTCGCGGTAGCGCTGATGCAACACACTGACTGAACAATCCTGCAGCGCTACATAGACTCACACTGCTGCTGCTGCTGCTGCTGCTGCTCGGTAACACCTTTACACACAAAGATGACATTTGCATATTGACAGAGAGTTCACGTTCTTTTGTGAAAGCGGAGGTTTAAAGAAAAGCTATAAAAAGGATTCAGGAAATACAGCTGATGGCAATTTTGAAAACACTTCTTCACACAGAAAGATAAACACACTGTAAATGTTACTTTCCAGGAAAAAGAGATATGTCAACAGTTAAAAAGAAAGATGTATGATGCAGTAACATTGGTAGAATTCTCAATATCACTTATTTAGTTTAAATAAAACAAGTTTTCTGTATTTTTTTAGCTTCTTAAATGTGAATATTTTCTGGCTTCTTTGCTCCATTTGACAAAGAAATCATTAAAACTGAACAAAGGTGGGTTTGTGGACAAAATAAAACATCAGAGAACATCATCATTTCCAACATTTTTCAACATTTTCTGACATTTTATGGGAAATATATTATAACAAGGACTTTTGGTGCCTTCAAATGGGACTCCGGATTTCTGGACTATAACATACATGGAATAAAAATGCAATTCTGATCCCCATATTACTGAAAACATATTAATGTAACATCTATTTTTGAAGACATCTGGAAAAATGACACAACTCATGAACTCTGAGCCCACTTTTTTCACATTTTGTGAGACTGAAATCCACTGTCACCCCTCTAGGAGACTGGTAATGCATGACTTAATGACCAAGATGTAAGGTTTATAATCCATAAAAAAACCAGCTGTGAGAGTTGTGAGAGTCAGTTTGTCCGATGTGTGACCGGATGACAGAGTTTAGAAAAGGTGAGGTCGAGTTACAGGTGAGACAAAACCTCAGAGGGTGTTCGTTCTCTCCCTCTCTCCTCCTGCTCTTACTGACGTGTGCATTGTTGGGTTAATAAGAAGCTTCTCCCCATGTGTCGGTGTAATAGAGAAGACCGCTCGCTGTCAGTTTGCACCTCTTCTTTCATACTGCTGCTGCTGCTGCTGCTGCTGCTGCTGCTGCTGCTGCTCTGGTGACACGAGCACTCACTCAGGAGGCTCTTTGCCATAATGAGCAACACCTCAACCATCGTCACCGCAGATTTGGATAATGTTATGAGCGCTCAGACTTTAAAGTAAAGCTAAATGTTACACAAGTTTGGGTTTTGAAATTAAACTTTATTCCCTTGAATGAATGAAGAGGGCCTGACTCATATTATAGTTACTATATCAGTTCTATATCTTACAGAACTCATTAAAGTGACACTGACGTCACCCAAAAGAATCCAACTTCCCTTTTTGAAACCTGAAGATTTGGCAAAAAGATAGTTCACGGCAAGGATTATCATAGTTAACAAAATAACGAAAAAATTCACTGATAATAACTACAACCAACTACAAGTGTAGTGAAAATGTGCTTAGTTTTTTCGTCTTTGGGTTCATATATGAAGGGTATTTATTTATTTTTTTTCTCTGCCGGCAAATTTTGAAAGGTTGTATTTTAAAATAAATAAAATATTTTCAATTTGTTTTTGCTTACAATGCGGAACATACGGTTATGTTAAGTTAAACATGACATTCGTTATGTACAGTAGTTACTTGGGTTGAGTTGGTTCATCGAAGTGAATCAAACCTCTAGTCTTTTAATGGGTTTATTTCAAATGTTCTCATGTTTTTCCTCAGATTGAGGAAGACTCTGATGTGTCTCATGAGGGTTATTTATTATTATTTATGTTATGTTCATGATGATGCACATTTTGCACTTCAGTCTACTTTCCTGTAGACTTTTTTTATTTGATTCAGGGATGGTTATTGATCTGTCATAATAAACTTTTAAAATGGCATCTTTTGCTGGGTTTTATGACATTTTTGAATCTTGCACCTGGCAAATACTAAAACGAATAAAAACAAAATTTTACAAAAAATAAAAACTAGCAAACCCACTCTTAAAACTAATTAAAATGAACTAATTTTAAAAACAAAAAGTCAAAACTAAATAAAAACTATAATAACCTTGGTTCACAGACGTCAACTGCAACAAGGCTCTTACTGGACGATACCAGCCATTAATGACACTGGTGTCCATGTGCTGTGGATCGTATATTTTCCTCTAAACATGTTACATCAGCTATTAAAGAAGCTCGATAACTAGCAATTGAAACGTCAACACAAGTCGTGTTGTGAATCAAGTGTGAACAGGTTAATTTTAGTCTGCTATTCAAAACAATTTATTTTTGTAAGCAGTGAAGTCGCCCCCTGTTGGCTTTTCAATATCTATTTAGCATCAACCAGAAAAACCAGAAGACTCTGTCTGCATGACTATGAATTAGCTGAGCTGAGCATTCATTATTATATTAAGAAACCTAATTTTAACACCAGCTAAAACAGCAAATCACTAAATAAGCTGAGAATGACTGATTTTTTGCACGATGTGATTAAAATGATTGACTGATAAGAATCTGTGGGGGTTTGCCTCCTCTCGCTCTCCCAGCGCCCATGTAATTCCCCACGACTAAAATAAGGGCTGACTTTTAATTATTTCACACAGCCTCAGTCTATTTCTCACTTCTGGTCCACACTCCCACAGTGAGAGGTGTTAAAGAGGGACAGCAACTCAAAAAGCTCAATTCTGAGCGCAGCCAACAAGTGAATCTCACCGGATTATCTCAGGGTCAGCGACGACCCAGGTAGACACAGAACAGTCAGAATTTCACTCACTATCAATTAAAAATAGAAGTTACAGCGGCACAGTTCATCCATGTAAATAATCCTAGCAGGCTAAAAATTGCTGAACATCCTTTCCTTCGCCAGCAATCCCTTCAAATCCAGCCTCTGTCGAAAACAATGGGTGAAATGCTCGGCCACTGAGCACAGCTATTGAATATCTTGCTGCAGGGTCGGATGCAGTGAATTAGAGTAAAGCCTTGGTGGATGATAGAGCTGACACAACAGCCCTGCTATCACCGTGCTATCAGCTCCTGCCACGCAACACTGCCACTGAACAATGTATACTATCATACTTATGGCGTTTTTTCCACCATATAGTACCGCCTCGCCTCGCCTCAACTCTACACAGTTTGGTTGGTTTTCCATTGCAATGTAGTACCTACTCAAGGTGGGCGGGGTCATCACAGCATTAAACTGCGGGGACTTTGTTTTATACGCGACACAAACAATCGAGTGACTTCTAAAGCAGTTGTTTTCGATGTTAATGAATCGTTAGAATCAGTTCATTAAAGTGATTTGTTCAGTACTTCCTCCATGGCCGGAGCACAGGACTTTATGTTGTGTTTCCACCAGCTCGGTATGGCGCGGTTAAGTTGCGTTTACACTAGCATACTTACACTAGTGCTTTTTTTTAGTGCCTGCTCTGGCGAGTTTCCGATACTATGCGTGACGTCACCAGACCGCCCGCCACTGATTGGTCAGAATGCCGAAACAGGAAGAGACGTCCGATCAAGCCGAACAATGCCGAATTGTAGATCAGTTAAAAAGACTTAACAATCCTGAAAAATGTGGGTTAATCTCCAACAATTACCAGGCAAATGTCTAAAATATCAATATTAGAATAATAGGAGTCTGGTGTATGTAGCGACAGCACTGCTGATCGCGAGCGGCATCACAAACCCTGACTGTGTTGTTACGTGCCCACCAGTGACATGTGGTCCTGTTAGCGTAACTGTTAGCAAAGATGGCGGACACTGTTTACATTCTGGGAATGAGGTCCCGCCCCCCTACGAGTGGGTCTACAAAGTGCGGAATTAGCGTTGCAGTTTCAAGCCTCGGACCAAGGTTCGGACCAAGTGTCACTGGTGGGCACCTATTCCTTTAAAAACACAATTTTTCTAAGCTATATAAAGTATTTTGTACATTTATAGACTGAAATGTTACTTCCTAAATCACTTCATTGAATAATACATTTAAAGTTACTTATCTTTTGACTTTTCAGTGTGATGGTGGTGAAAGACTCAAAACCCATCTAAATAAACATGATACTGGCATGCCCTCTTTATTACCGCGTGTAAGTGATAGTATAGTAGCTCAGTTTTATAAACAGTATCTCACGGCTCTTTCCAAAAAGGCCCCAAACCAGTTAGGACTAAGTGGCATTCCACCATATGCCTGCACAAAACCACCATATGCTGCACTGGGTAATTCATTTATCCGAGGCCACAGGGCCCCCCCCCCACCCCAGTATCTCCACTTACCCGTCATATTTCAACACACTTTTGAGCCTTTGTTCCACCTTCCAGAGCGGCATGGCATTTCTGTGTATAATCATATGTGATGTAATCTTTGGCTCCTGAAAGCTCGCAGCCACTTAGTGCAAGTCTGTAGATTCTGTCATGTATCTAATTTAGCAACATTACAGATGAAGGAAGCCGTGTAGGTGTGACAGCGACCGCGAGTGTGAGGGAGCTTTTATAGAGAGAGCAAGAGCAGAGCAGACAGGGAGGAAGCACTACAGAGCGGCTGCTTGGAAATAACGGGGTCTGTGGTGCCACTTAGGAGAAAAAAGGGTCAGCTGCTGGTAAGTTAGGGTAAAATTAGGGCTTCGCTGGGCTCGGCTGTGAGAAATCGACAGATGGAGGATGGGCTCCCAGGGAGCCAGGCCTGCTACAAATAGCCCACTGTGCAGTGCACACACACACACACACACACACACACAATCTCCTGTATGCAAATACTTAGCTCAAAAAGAGACGTTATAACGAAGTTGAAAATAACTTCATGAAATATTCAACTTTCACATTAACACGTTAAGACTTTAATTAAGCTTTGGGCAGCGAGGCACATCATTCGCTCTGCTGTCCGTGGTTTATGATGAATGCGAGCCGAGTCTTGACCTGGTTTCGTTTAGTCGTGTCTGACGTCCGGTCGTGAGCACAATGACGTGACCGCCCCAGTGTGAGGAACATCCACCGGAACTGACCAATCACATCACAGCTGGACCATCAAGGTTAAAGGAACAGATACATTGGGAGCTCTTCACTGCTCTGCCTGTCCCCGACACTGTTTAATGAAGTTTGTGTGTTGGATCATAGTTTTCATGTGCCGTGACGCAGGCTTGGTTCACAGTGAACAAGAGTCTGCGTCAGTCTAGCGATGGAGTACTTTGTTTTGCACTTCATGCCAGTAGCCGCGATTTCTGAAAAGGAAGTTTGTCGTCATTTGTACGTCCTTGTATTTTTGAGCACTAGTTTTTACTTGTGTGGCTATCAGTGGATCTCCATGCACAGGCTCAAGCAGATTATTGTCTTCTCAAACTGGATAGTGTTCAACACGCAGGGCTGAGATTACAAAAACAAAAACCTGGGTATTATTCCTTTCTATTTGTCTTGTCACAAGGAAACATGGAACGTCACAATCTCCGTTCTAGAATTGCTTTGCAATTTCTCGTCCCCAAAGTACAACCTCAACTGGACTAGAAAGCGTTTAGATTTTCACAGTACAAATACTTCGATACTGTACTGTACAAAATTCACGTATCTGTACTTTACTTTGTTATTTATGTCTCACAATTTTTACTTTTACTCCACTAAATTTCCTCTAACTATCTTTGTTACTCTTTACTACCAAATAAAATCAGAAGGAGAAGAAGAGTTGATACTTTCAGAGCCAGGAATTGAACCCACAACCTTCTAGTTGAGGACAACTCACCCTACCACTGAGCCACCATGGCTAAATTCTTACTGCTCACTGCTCACTTTTTTTATACTTTATTTACTTCTAAAACTGAAGTACATTTTATATCAGAAAATGACTTTTGATACTTAAGTACAGTAAATGTCATCTCATACTTTAAGACTTTTACTTAAGTAATATTAATTTAAAAAAACAACAACTTCTACCAAAGTAATTTTCTGGTAAGATACTTGTATCACCTTTTATGTACTTTTTAGGACTGGATTTCCGACGCCTCATGCATGGAACAAATTACAATCTGAACTTAATTTTAAGTTGTTTGTTGTTAGTAATGTAATTCAGCTGCTGCCCTTTTGGCCAGGTCTCACCAAAATGTTTAAATAAAAGAAAAGAATGGTTACTGGTTTCTTCTTCTTCAGATACAATCCGAACGTGCTCCCATTCATCCTGTTGGAATGGACCACTGTGGAAACGGTGAAGCGATGAAATTAAAGTGGACCCTTGTGAACATACGGACACAGAAAGTCAAGGAGAAACACACGGAAATACCCATCACCCGATGTCGGGTATGTCAGGGGATAAAAATAAACTGTGATGTTGCTCCTTGACCCTGTTTTTACAAATAGTATGAAATGTAAATGTACTTTCTCCTGACCGTAAAGGAAGAGAGAGGCGAGAGCGTTTGATCACAGCGGTGTTGGCGTGTCGTTTGGGTGAAGGCAGAGGTCAGGGTCAGCAGAGGGAGAAGGCAGCTACGGGGGACACTGGATCCTGAGCCGATTAATTCTCCCACCCCCAGAGTATCGATGGAGAGGCAGACAGGAGCGTTTTCACCAAGCTGTCAAGGTGAGGACACGTTGAACTGTGCACGCACAAACCGCCGCCCCCAGCATCGCAACCACACAGACCATTAGCTAATGAAACTTCTGTTAACGGGTCGGATAAGAGTTTTGTTATGGAAACATTCTTTAAAAGTATTAAACTTACATTCAAACAGTGGTCAAAATGAGATACAGGGTTCTATTGTTGTACACATTTGGAGAATTGTAATAAAAATAAAACTGCAGCTCAAATTTAGGGCTGCAACTAATGCTTATTTTCATAATTGATTGATCTGTAATCATAGAATAGAATAGAACTTCATTTTGGTATTTACATTTGGTCAGTGTTTCTCAAACCTGGTTCTCAAATGTCTTTGTTTTGTCCACAAACCAAAAATAATACATTTTTAATTATTTATTTGTTGCATGGAGCAAAGGAACTAGAAAATATCCACATTTAAGAAGCTGAAAAACTCAGTTTACTTCTTTAAAAAACACTGTAACCCATTCAATTATCAAAATAGTTGACAATTAATTTAGTAATCGATTAAAAATCATTGTACTAAATGCGTAAGTACAGTAATACCACATTTCTAATGCTTGCTCACGAGACACACAGTGGCAAACATGGGATGAACGAGAACCAAAGGTTCCAAAGCCTGAAACAGCTGCAGCAGACGAGCGTCTGAGAGAATAATGTGACCACGGTTCTTGGTGACGTTTGGAGCGAGGGGAGGGAAGGAAGGGGAAGTTCAGCTCAGGGCTCCTCTGGGCTTCCACATGACATCAGGACTAATTAGTCTGAGACAAATGAGGAAGGTAAAGAGGGAGAGAGGAGATGATCTCTGAGAGAGAATGGAGTGGAGTCTTCAAATATCAACCATACAAATAAAACAAAGTTTATAGTTTAAGGACCAGTCTGTAAGAATGTATGCCCCGTGATCGGAGGACTCCTCAGCTCACCTTTGCCTTTCCCACATCGGAAAACTACGGTGGCCTTTGCGTACCAGAAAGTGTGAAAACACTCTTTCATAAGTCCCTCGACGCTTGCATTCTCCCTCCCTTGCTGTTTCCCACTATTTCTTGGTTCACTTACAATGAATGGAACCGAAACAGAGATACTCATTCATGTGCATGGGAGGGTGCGACGTGCATCATAATAGCACATATATACGAAACAAGTCCGGTGCGCAAAGACCTCAAGGCTACAAGATTTAGTTAATTTGTATTTTAAAGCAATTACACATGTAAAATACTTACTTTCTGCCAATAAATCTCCCTAAATGTTGCACATTGTACCTTTAGATCCACTTTTAGGAATTTATCAAGATGTACAGTTGAGGCCAAAATTATTAGCCCCCCTTGTGAAATTAGACAAAACTCTTTATTTCTCTCTGGAAATGACCATTAACAACAAGTGCTTGTATTGCATTTGTTTCCAAAATAACAAAGACAAAATGTCCACTAAGTTTGATTAGAATATTTTATCGATACACTGAATT
This sequence comes from Solea senegalensis, assembly GCF_019176455.1. Lineage (NCBI taxonomy): Eukaryota > Metazoa > Chordata > Actinopteri > Pleuronectiformes > Soleidae > Solea > Solea senegalensis. The sequence goes on from NC_058041.1 coordinate 2,069,421, forward strand.
GAAACAAGAAAAGGCAAAAATGAGACATCCAAAATTATTAGCCCCCTGGCCATTAATTGTCAATAGTGTACCATTTCTGAGCCACAGCTGACAACAACCTCTTAAAGTTGTTTTTCACTAGGTTGGCACAGGTCCTCTGAGGGATTTTGGCCTATTCTTCCATTGCAAATTGTTCCAGCTGGTCCAAATTGCGTGGTTTCCGAGCATGGACATTCACCTTGAGCACCCGCTACAGATTCTGAATAGGATTGAGGTCTGGGCTCTGTGCAGGTCATTCCAGGACCTTGGTTTTGGTATCCTTAATGAACTGTTGAACCAATTTCGATGTGTGCTTCGGGTCATTGTCTTGTTGGAAGACCCAGTGACCAACTATGGATAGACTACGAGCAGATTTCTGCATATTATTCCTCAAAATTTCAACATAATTTCTTTTTTCCTGATGTCATGCACCCGAACAAGGCTCCCTGTGCCCAAGGCTGCAAAACAGCCCCACAGCATGATGCTCCCACCACCATGGGAACTGTGTTCTTTGGGTTGAAGGTTTCTCCCTTTCTTCGCCAAACATGCGCCACATCCATGTGCCCAAACAGTTCCAGTTTAGTCTTATCAGACCAAAGAACAGACTTCCAAAACTCATCTTTACCTTTCAAATGTTCACGGGCAAACTTCAGTCTTGCTTTGATGTGCCGCTCTTTGAGTAAAAGGGTTGTTCTCAGATGATGGCCGTGAAGCCCATCACAATGAAGAGCCCTCACAATGTGTTCCTTGAAACATCAACTCCAGAAGATGCCAGGTCAGCAACAATCATCTTGGCAGATGTCCGGGGGTTCTTGCTGACATCTCTGATGATTTTCCAGATTTTTTCTCTCCTGAGTTCTTGAAATCCTGTGCTTACGACCACGCCCAGGTTTGTTTCTTACTGAATTTGTCTCCTTGTACTTGGCAATGATGCAATGTACAGCGGTTCTAGACACTGTGAAACGCTTGGAAATGGCAGTATAACCTTCCCCCTTCTCCTGAGCCTCCACTATCTTCTTTCTGAGCTCAAAACTGATTTCCTTTGTCTTTGGCATGATGAATAAAAGTAATCCCTCTCAATGTGCACATGTGCCCTGTTCCTTGGATTCCTTTTATGCTGATTTAATGCTCAGGTGTTGTCAGGAAGCCAACTGACTGCACAGGTGTGGTTTGAAACCTGATTGTTTAATTAGGTTTGTTTTGAAAATAAAAATTCATATGGGGGCTAATATTTTTGACCACCCCATTTTTCACTATATTTGATATAAAGCAAGCCAAAAAAATTATTTTATATCCAAAATGTACCAAAAGCTACTAAATGGCACTGGTGAATGTTTGATTATATCAAGTTTTATCAATGCTGCAAACATTGGGAAGAAATTTAGGAAAATGTTCCATAATTCCTGGGGGGCTAATAATTTTGGCCTCAACTGTAATGATGTTTTTTTTTTTATCTGCTCATCTATCACAAACAAAATCTCTCATACACATGACTTCATTACCTTCAAGCATCACAATCACTAAAAAACATATTCCACACGTATCCGTGGATGATATTTCTTGATTATGATGGAGGGAGATTGAGCTGTCAGCAGCGATACGTCAGCAGGGCTCCTGTGCGCCGTCAGTGACAGATGAAATGCCACGGTCGCTATCATCAGAAAGACTGTGAAAATGTTTATTCTTAGGGATCGTCTTATTCATGCAAATTACACCCTGCTGAATACAACTGGCAGGACAGAGGGCTCTCCTACTCTACAGTGTCATTTCATCACTTTCAGGCTTTTCTCCAAAGATCGAGTCAGGTGAGTTCAGTTGCACTGCAGCTGCTTTCAAACCCCAGGCAACAATAGTTGCTCTGGAAAGTTCTGGAACTTCTAGCCGCGGCTTCCTAGTGACAATTTCTGGATAATCATCACGTGAGAACACAGCAGGAAACGCTTCAGACAATTCAAGGTTTGAGAATCCTGCCTCTCTCAATGCTCCCTGCTGTAGAGAAAACATCTGACCCAGACAATCTCCTGCTGCTTTTGTCATACGTGAAACTCCAGAAAAACTCATTCTTCCAAGTATTGTTCTTGAGTTTGTCTCTAAAAATAAAAGGCTTACTACAAGCCATCATGTTTGGTATGGTCGTTCTTCTTAGAGATTGGAAATCAGTTTCTCCTCATCTTAAAAAATGGTTGAATGATATGGTTTCCTGTATTTATCTGGAAGAAACTCGATATACTCTGTCAGACACTCACCACAAGTTCCCTGAAGTTTGGGGACCTTTTATTGAGTACATTCAAAGTGATAGCCTTTGCCCCCTGGACTAGTTACAATCAAGCGTCCTCCTGATCCTGGCTCTCTGGACTCTATCTTAGACTTTACACCAGTCCATCGCAGGGACACATATAGAGACAAACAACCATCTGCCAATTTAGAGTGTCCAAATGACCTAATCCCAATATTGCATGTTTTTGGACTGTGGGAGGAAACACACACACACACAAACACATACGGGGAGGGGATGGGGGCATGCAAACTCCACACAGAAAGACCCTTGTTCCGACCAGGTGGCGAAGTTATGCACTGGAACTATAAGTGAGATAAAATGTAATTCCTAAAGCATGCTAATAAACTACATATTTCATTTATACAAAGCATGTTTGTCTGTGGTGAGTCATGTCAGCAGTGGCCTTAGTATTGTCAGATACTCTCGCAGACCAACAGCCTCCCCCTTCTCTTGTTCTTTCTCTCTTTGCTGCATTTCTACCACTTCATCTTGGTCTGAAAACATTGAAAACACGGGTGTCGCGCGTGTAGCCACAGAAACGGGAGTGAATCCCACTTAGATCTCCCCGGGAGGCAAAAAACCCTTTCATTTAGACACACGTGAGCTTCCACCTGTGATTATAGTGCAGTTACATAATGAAGTTCGTGAGCGTGAATGTGTGAACTTTGTGATCTACTGTTCTGCAGGCTCGCATTATGCAGGAACTGTTACAGTACCTGTTGCCGACACAGAAAAAGGGAAAAAAAGGGACGGATGCTTTGAACTCCATTAGTTGCCGTCCTCAGTCAAACACAATAGCCTGGTGATGATCACACACAGGCTCTTTCCAAATCACCCTCAGAAGTCTGAAATCAGAGGCGGCGAGGGAGAAAGAATAGGAGCACACACAGAGAGAGAGAGAAAAGAGAAAAAGGGAGGGAGAGAGAGAGAGAGAGTTCCTGCACTGATGAATCATTAGTGATAAAGCTGGGGCTGAGCCAGTACGGCTGTTTTTAGAAACTTCTCACTCGTTCAGCCTCCTCCTCCTTTACTAATTGTCATCTCTTTTTTGCGTTTGACTGATGACTGGCTCTCTGAAAAGACGCGAGAAAAAGGGAGGAGTGGAACAGTCGCACTGTTCAAAACTGTCAAGGGTAACAGCTATTTCTTCAGCGGTGACACGGTGGGGTGGGGGGGGTACAGCAAAACCAGGGACACTGCAGAATTCTTTAGGAATGACGACACACTGAGTTGATAGTCGTGTGAAAACAGCTCTTCCTCTGGTGTTACCCGTGTTTTCCAAAAAGTCTTCAACAGTGGGTAACACAATAGTGTAATAGTATGGCATTCATTACATAGCGGCCATGGTTATATCATGGTAAAAACGCAATTCTTTAGCTGTCAACAAGTGATAGCTTGATAGTTACCAAGTTAATTTCACTCACACACTTGTAGTCTATTGTAATTCTGATTACCGAGCTAAAATAACATGCTATTAGTGTCATATTATCTACCTTTTTTTTACCACACTGCTACAATTGGAGTCACCAAATAAGATGGTTCTGCCATAATATTTATTATTAATAAACGGTTGTCTTTCAAATTCCCTCTGCACGCAATAGCATAGCGCTGCAACCAATCAGAGCAAATGAAGAAGGCGACGTAGTTAGAGCGACAGAAGAGAGTCCATGGGCGAGTGTTGTGCGCGTATGGTGTTGACAAATGTTATGGTGATGGAGCCCAACAACGGTCGACGTTCTTGCGTAAAGAATATGAGAACTGCGGGCATGCTCGTACATTTGGAAACCCCAAAGTATTGCAGAGAGATTACTGCACGTTGCTAGTGGTCGGTAGAGAAAACACCGGCAAAGTCAAACAGAATTTGTCGGCGATGTCTCACTTGAACGTGACTTGCCGTCGACACGTCGCTCAGATAAATGAGACTTTGAAAAGGTTCTGGCAGTTATTTACCATGTCGTTACTGTTACTTACCCGACAAACCCGAGTGCTTGCCACACTTCCAATTTCGATGTGTTTGACACGGGAGTCCGCGCTGTATCGTCTATTGATTACCCGTTGGTGACAAGTGTGAGAGGCGTCACTCTGCAGGCAGCAGTGTGATACACAGAACGACGCTCGGTCGCATTGGAAACGCGCAAGAGTCGATATTCTCACCTGGTCTCGCAAAGGTCAGGTGCATTGGTCTAACAGAGGAGACCTAATAATGAACCAACCCTTCACTGCGACGAGAACGTGGTGGAGAAAAAGAGGAGGAGTGAACTCTGGTTGGTATTGTTTGGGACGTCGTTGTCATCCTCATAATGTCGCCCTCAATTCACTTTTGATTAACAAGTGATTCAATACAATGGCGCATTGTCTGCTTGTGTTTTCTCTCAATGATACGTCTGCGCATCAAGTTGCTGTCAACTGGTAGTGCCATGATGTGGGAGGGAGGGAGAGAAAGAGCAAGAGAGAGAGAGGGGGGGAGGAGAAAAGGGGGAGGCAGGGAGGGAGGGAAGGAGAGAGGCTGCAAATGGCAGCTTCTGTGACACCACGGGAGGGAGGGAGCAAGAAATAGACAGAGGGAAAGAGTGTGATGGAGAGAGAGAGAGAGAGAGAGAGAGAGAGAGCGAGAGAGGGAGCAGTTCACCTAGATCAGATTGCAAAAGATTCATAGAGAGAGCTGTTCAGTTAATAGGTGGCGAGAGAGAGAGTATTGTGATGTTTTATGGGAAACACAAGGGACAGACTTCAAGTTGGTAAAGATGAAGGATGACCAGAGGAACAGCTGAAGGAATTTCCTCAGAGAGATGGAGATAAAGAAAACTTCTTTACCTTCTGTGAAATAACCTGAAAATTTCACCGGGAGAGAGTCCTCATTTAACACTGCACACCTGCTTTGCTCACCCAGCACTGACTGAGCAGCAGCAGCAGCAGCAGCAGCAGCAGCAGCAGCAGCGTGGCCCCCGGGTTCTGCTTCAGCCACAGCATCTCATCATCATCATCATCATCATCATCATCATCTCAAGAGCTCCTGAAACACACAGAGCCGAGACGATCAAGCTCAGGATGAAGAAATTCAAAGGGGGTCTGTGCCTCGTGCTGAAGATGACAGAGTGGATGTCTCCAGTTCTTGAGTAGCGCACCAAAGAGAGAGAGGGTGAGGGAGCAGCTGCTGCGTGTGGCAGATGCAGAGAATGCCTTAGTCTGGTTAACAGGGACACCAGGAGAGAAGATAATATCATTAACTTCTGCAGCCTGGTGAAGGACACGTAGACAAACAGAAACAGGTAAGAGAAGGTCAGAAAACTTCCTGCGTCGCCTCTATATGTGTCAAATGTCACAGGTCTGTAGTGATATACATGTGGCTGTGGGTGACAATGTCCACTTTATGTGCAGTCATTGTATTGGATGTTATCAATTTGTTTGAATTATGACTTGAACTTTGAGAGTTTCTGTTCATTATGGCCCAAAAACCCAAAGCATATGCATTTTCATTTTTAGTGCAAATGTTTATAAAACATGAGAGGTACATAAAAGACTAAAGTAATGAAAATAATGAAATGATTTTGATGAAAATGGATGGTCTAAGGCTCTCACACAGGGTTTAACAGCTTATATTACCTGACCTATAGAATTTCGGAATGATCAAGAAGAGTTAAAACACAAAGCTGAATTGCAGCGCGGAGGCAAAGACGTGAATCGTACGTAATCGGTTAAAACAAAACGATGCACAAATGTGACATCCATCGATACAGCATCTTTGTATTACTGTTTCAATGACCTAATAATAATGTTGAAAATCATGACACTTAATCATAGATCTGCGATAAGTCATTTTCAGCCTCTAAAATGTGGAAAGTCACTGCTTTTGTATTCTAACCTGTGGCGGTTATATAATCCAACACATGCAAAATAAAGCATCCCTTTGATATAAAGTGTCATCACATACAGATTAAGGCCTAGACAGTAGCGTACCCAGCAGGACCACAGACCCTGTCGATGTAAACACTCGTCTTGCTTTGTATCCCTTCATACACGCAGCTATTGTGATGAATTGACTGGTAAAGACTCTCAGACGAGTGTTACATCACACAGCCACGAGTAGCAAGTAACTGTACTGTACTTATAATAAAAACACTGGAGGAGCACAGATATTGGCAGGGTCCACTGGAGAAAGTGTTGCTTCGGGTTTTCCGCACATAGGAGCGTATCAAGAATGTGAGTGTTAAAAAAAAAGAGAGAGAGAAAAGATGAAGGGACGGAATATTGTGCACGAGTTCATCCTGCTTTTCAGTGAATCGTCAAATTGTTTTTCCCCTGTATTTGACCCAAAAGGGGAAGAACACAGTCACAACATGGTCACTTTAATTAAAAGGAGTTATTATGGGTGATTCAGACATTTTTTCTTTATTTTAATGGGTACAAGTGATTAAAATAAAAAAAATGCACAGGTGAAGATCAAGGAGAGCCCAGTGAGAGGCTCACATGTGGGAACGATTAGTCAATAAGAGCCGGGGTGTTTGCAGGGTGCAGAAGCTACAGGTGCAGCGCAGTTCTTCTTCTAACTCTTCCTGTTCCTGCACATGCACCAGCTGCGAGAAGGTGACTCAGACCTTTCCTGTGTTGCCACGGCTCTTCTGACAAACACCTGACATGGGATAGCCTACATATCGTACATCTGTACATGCTATGCGAGGAAAAGAAACAACAAACAACAAAAAACGACTTTTAATACACGGCCGCATCTACAGGACGCATCCTTGCGCGGTGAAGTGGTGTTGCTTTCTATAGGAAAATACCTGTAGGTCACTTGAGATGAGATGTGTTACGCATGGTGAGCTACAGGAAAACACAACGACACCTGAGCCTGGACTCTTCCTTCACAATGGCCTTGGGAGGTTTGCTGGGTCCGCGGTGGCGGAGCTCAGTTTTCGGGCGCGCTCGTCTCGAGATGAAGTGCCCTCTTCCACCCCACTTCATTGTTTCTCCCAATCCCCCGCCATTATTTTTTTGCACATCCAATTATTCATTCTATTCATCCTAATCATCTGCAGGCTTATCAGCACCCCCACAAGTTGCTCTTGATCCCCCAAGACGACACACAGCCATCAAGGTCACAAAAGGCTATTCAAGGAAGTGATTTAGTGCGGCAGTGCTTTGGGAATTAACCACTAGTCTTAAAGAAGTCAATGGAAATTTAAAACATGGGTTTGGAACATGCTGGAACTTGCTGGAACCCACATTAAGTTGTGTTTTGTTCATTCATGTACATAAATTGGGGTAAAAGCTAGTTTTAATCATGTATTTTGAACTCCCGTGAATGAAAATGTTATTTAAATGTTCCATACGAGCGTGAATATCCTCTACCTGTAACAAATGTGAAGATTTTCTGTAATTTAATTGAGGGTAATTCAGAATATGTATCTAACTACAGTTGGTACTGTTAGAAAGCTGCGGGCAACGATTCATCTTTAATCACTTTAGCAGACTCAAAACAAATATACACAACCTGATAATCAGAACTTATCTAATGACACCAATGGAGCGGGAGGGTTTTTACTTGAATTGGACCAATTCACTTCTTAGTCACAACCGCACAACTACAGTTCGATATGGAGTCTGTGCACCTTGTGCAGCTGCTCAGGTGAGGTGTGTGGTGGAGTTCATACTCGGACTCAGGAGTCATGCCAACTGTATGAAAACAGTTTAGACAGTGTGCTATATGTCAAACAGCTGCTACATGGATGAACCAAGGAACACAAACCTTCTTAATTGAACAGTAAAGTCTAATTAGTAAGCATAGGTGATCAAAGGTGTTCAAGTTCTAGAAAAGATTAGACAATCTGATTACTTTCCAAAATAAGGTTAACCCTTTAACACCTAAGCCTCAAAATGGCACCTAAGCCTTTTTTGTGCTTATTTTAACCATAAAATAACTGGAATAACTTTCAATATCTTTATTTTCAGTTTACTAATTCAAAATGACAAAAAGCTAAATGTTGTATTTAGAAAAATACACTGTAGTTGTAAACAAACACCAGATTTTGCTTTACATTTGAAATTTGAACAGTATAAAACATTATTATTTAAAATAACATTTGCTTGAGTTTTTGTCTGTGCAAAAACAAGCCAAAAAAAACTTGTGTACAGGCGTTTTTTTTGCCAGCATCCTGCAACAGTGCAAGTGAAATTACCGTAATAACCATTTTCATCTTTCAGAAACCATTGGATTTTTTTCCCAAGAGCACAAACTGTCCCGTAATAGCGATAATGCAAAAAACGTGTCATCTGCGATACGCTTGGTCAAAGGTAAAAAAGAAACATTTTAAAAGTGTAAAGATACATAAATTAATATAAATTTCATGGCGCTACATTATGTTTTTCCTGATAATGATACAAATCTGTGCCCTGAGGGACAAATTTAAGATGATGGTACATGATGGAACACGAAGTAATCTGGCTCCAGATTAGGAAAGTTTCCACCTGAAATAGTGTAGTGTGTGTGAGGAGAGAATTAGGGTTGTGAATGTGTAGCAGACTGCAGGGTCACCTGGGATTTGGGAGCACACATGAGTGAACTGTCAAGATGTCAAATCAGGCAGACACACACAGAATGGATGTGGATTAGCGGTAAAAGCTGTCTGCGCCCAGAGGGGCCTCAGTCGGACCCCCGTGGGTAAAAACTCCTTGACCCTGCCGCTCATGTCAGTGTCTCATAGCACCTGCCATTTTATTAGGCACATACGATGGCACATGTTGTGGTGCGTTGCTGCTGCAGTCCATCTCTTTCAAGGTTGCACGTGTTGTACGTTCAGAAATGGTCTTCTGGTGGTTATTTGGGTTACTGTTGCCTTACTTTTGCCCACAGAACTGCCACTCACTGGCTATTTCCTCCTTTCCAGACCATTCACAGTAAACCCTAGAGACGGCTGTGTATGAAAATCTCAATTGATCGACAGTTTCTGACATACAGACCAGTCCGTCTGGCACCAACGACCATGCCAAGTTCAAGAATCTTGTAAATCATCTCTCTTTCTCCATGAACTTCAACTGCAACTTCTTAAATATGTCTACATGGCTAAATGCAATGAGTTACTGCCATGGGGTTGGCTGTAGTCATAGTAGGGATACTTGAGTAAAAGTACCAGAAAATGACTTTGGTAGAAGTTGAAGTCCCTTTTTTATAATATTACTTATGTAAAAGTCAAGTATATGACATTTACTGTACTTAAGTATCAGTATTGAACCATAGTAGCTCAGTGGTAGGGCGAGATGTCTTTCAACTGGAAGGTTGTGGTTTAAATTCCTGGCCCTGCTAGTCTATAGTATAGACTAGACTATATAGTGTCTTGCTCAAGGACACTATTATGTGTCCTTGAGCAATCCCATGTTGAAGCGTTTCAATGGGTGAAAGGCAAAAACTATAGTGTAAAGCAGCTCATCAAGACTAGAAAAGCTCTGTATATATACAGACCATTACCAACTCTTCTTCTTCTGATGTTATTTGGTAGTAACAAGTATCAAAGATAGTTAGAGGAAATGTAGTGGAGTGAAAGTAAACATTGCTAGACATATAAATAACAAAGTACAGAGATATGATTTTTGTACTTAAGTACAGTAACAAAGTATTTGTACTTACAACACTGGTTGGCCAATTACATATTTGTATTACAAAGCAGTTGAACAGGTGTCCCTGGTAAAGTGCCAGGCAAATGTATGTGGTGTACTATGGGAAGACGCTATAGATGTACCGCATCTTCGTGGTATAATGAATAATAGTGTAAACTGTACTTAACTGGGTCAAATAGAGCATCTGGAATTGTGTGTCTAAGCATTCAGTGGCAGACATATGTTAACTTTTAACACACATGCACTCCATTAAAAAAAATATTATATTATACCCATTTGCCAAACTTGGGCAAAAAATGAAAAGATAGAGAAGCACAGCATGTCTATTAGATATGTGACTGATTACATATACAGTATGAAATGCTCCCAGTAAAACACCTAATAAATACTTATCTGATACACCTAACAAAGAACAAAAGAACTCTCATTTCATAAAACATCAAACCAGATACAACGAGTGGCTCTCACGCTTTTTCCTTTTTTCATTACATAACAATAACCATCTGGTAGGTGATGACTTAATTTGTCTCCACTTCCAACCTTTGTTTGATAATTTGAAAGAGAGAAAAAAGCACAGGAAATGCCATGTAAAGTAAGTGGATCAGCTTAATTACTAACCCAGCTGACATCAAAAGACACGAGGGCCCTTCAGTGAGGGCCAGTTGGCTTTTGAGTCCCGAGGTCCTAAAGAGAGCAAGACTGAGCAGAGAGGGAGTGTGAAACAAATAGAGAGTCTCAAATTAAAAGATAAATCTTCTGCTGGACAGAGACGCATGAAGCACTGTGGAATTAGACTGTGTGTTGTGGCAACTGGAACGTTTGATAACTGGTCACTAAGATCAGTCCAGTCAAAATCCTTGTCAATTTAAATAATTTTAAACATAGCATAAAGGAAGTAGCCAATGCTAGCTTCAGTTGCTTTGAAGGTCCATCCATCTATCCATCCATTGTCTACAGCTTTATCCTCCACATGAGGATTGTGGGTGACTGGAGCCAATCCCTGCTGACACAGGCTGAAAGTTGGGGTGCTCCATGTTAAATAAGCAGTGAGAGTTAGTGCCATCTACTGGTGAGATTGCAGAGTGCAACAGAGGACTCCTCTGCTCACTCCTGTTTTTCCTAAAACGTGTCAGGGAGCTACAACGGCCTTCATATCCCTGAAAGAATGGGAAACGCTCTTTCACGCCTCTTTCTACTCCCCCACTCTCTCTGCCATTTTGGGTTAATGTTGGCTTCAGATGTTTGCCCGTTTGTGTAGTTAGCAAAGCACGACTGTTCGGGCTGCTGTAGAAACATGTCGGCGTAAGACGGCGGCCTCAGCAAGCCTCTTTGCTGAAGTACATGTTTAAAGGCTTATTCTAAAGCTGCACCCAAATGATTTTTATGACCACACATTTGCCTATTTACCTCCTAATTGATACCTTTATTTGATTGATAAATGTATACATTAAACGTGTTTGCCTTACCCTATGTTCTTCTTCATTTATAGTATTTGTTGTCACTTGTAAAACAGGTACACAGACAGAGGTGATATTAGCAGTCATCTTTTTGGGCCAGGAGACAAACGATGTAAGTCGCCACAGGCTTGCATGGTTTGATCTTTGTGTTGATGTTAAACAGAAAGGTGATTTGACCATTATGCCACAAAAAGATGCTCACACTGTTTTCTTCTCCTCATACACTCTACAGGAATTGGATCAAAAAAACAAAGCCCCCATCCAGCTCCTCATCTGACTCTGACTAAAATGCAGTTTAACCAGTGATCGAGCGGTGAAGGGCCACAGTCACACTCCTGGACTCCGGGCCTGCCCGCCTGCTCCTCACCCCACAGCTGGAGGCCCCGCAAGGAGCATGAGCGTGGGAAGAATCAACCGCTACAGCATTGTATCATCTGAGGAAGACGGCCTCCGCCTCACTACCATGCATGGCATGAACGGCTTTGGCAATGGCAAGATCCACACACGCCGCAAGTGCCGCAATCGATTCGTCAAAAAAAACGGCCAGTGCAATGTGCAGTTTACCAACATGGACGACAAGTCGCAACGCTACATGGCTGACATCTTCACCACGTGTGTCGACATTCGCTGGCGATGGATGCTGGTAGTCTTCACTCTTGTGTTTGTCGTCTCCTGGCTGGCCTTTGGGTTAGCCTTTTGGGTCATTGCTCTGTTGCATGGTGATCTGGATAACCCAGCAGGAGATGACAACTTCACTCCATGTGTTCTGCAAGTCAACGGATTTGTGGCCGCCTTTCTTTTCTCCATCGAAACACAGTCGACGATAGGCTACGGTTACCGCTGCGTCACGGAGGAGTGCCCAGTAGCTGTCTTTATGGTGGTTTTCCAGTCCATTGTAGGGTGCATCATTGACTGCTTTATGATTGGTGCCATCATGGCCAAGATGGCGAGGCCTAAGAAGCGAGCGCAGACACTTTTATTTAGCCACAACGCTGTCATTGCCATGAGGGATGGAAAGCTGTGTCTCATGTGGAGGATAGGCAATCTTCGTAAAAGCCACATTGTTGAAGCCCATGTTAGGGCACAGCTCATCAAGCCTCGGGTCACAGACGAGGGGGAATATATTCCTCTAGATCAGATTGACATTAATGTGGGCTTTGACAAAGGCTTGGACAGGATTTTCTTGGTTTCGCCCATTACTATTCTCCATGAGATTGATGAGGAGAGCCCCCTTTTTGGGATTGGCAAACAGGACTTGGAAACAGCAGACTTTGAGATTGTTGTCATTTTGGAAGGCATGGTTGAAGCAACCGCAATGACCACACAGGCTCGCAGCTCCTACTTGGCCTCCGAGGTCCTTTGGGGCCATCGGTTTGAGCCAGTTTTGTTTGAGGAGAAAAACCTGTACAAGGTGGATTATTCTCACTTTCACAAAACGTACGAGGTACCGTCCACCCCCCGCTGCAGTGCCAAGGACATGGTGGAAAACAAGTTCCTAGTTCCCAGCTCTAACTCCTTCTGCTATGAAAACGAGCTGGCCTTCCTTAGCCGTGATGAGGAGGAGGAGGACGTAGGTGGAGGGAGCAGAGTGCTGGCGAATCTCAGTCCAGACCGGAACAGCCGACATGAGTTTGAACGCTTACAGCCCAACAGGGCACTGGATCAAAGGTCATACCGTAGAGAATCGGAAATATGACCCCTATCCACTGGCCCAGGTTGGAGGTCATGTCAATGTTCAATAACTTTATCTGAGGATAATTATGCCGAACAATGCAAAGTGCCATAGGAACTGACTACTGTGAAAGATTGGGAACAGAAACAGGACAACAATGCAAAAGGGATTTGCATAATAGGAATGGAGCGAAGCACGAGTAGGAATTGTGGTAAGGAATGTCTACAATCAAGGAAAAGGCTAGAGAAAGACCTTCTTCCTTCATGGAAACTTGAATCTTTTTTCACTTGGTCATTATGAGTTAAGCGTGTTCAACGACATGCATCAAAAACTGTTATGACAGAACCTTTTAATCAAATTTTAGGTGTAAATACATTTCTTAGGTAAGTTATGTTTTGTGTGCAGTATCAGTTTCCAAGAATCACCTCTTAAAAGAAAATGGAATTAGCTTTTCCTACTTGTTATTGGGCACAAATACAAGGCGTCTCTTCAGAGCCCATTTGTATTACTGTAATGTGCCGGACCTGTGTTCAGTGACACATTGAAAATTCATGCACTGCAGCATTCAGATGCAATGAGCCATCATAAAACAGCAAGCCACTGAAAACAACATCGCTCAACACCCTTGTGTTGACATCGGTGTGATCTCAAAATGAAGGGAGAACAAGCTATTGCACTATAAGCTAGATGGAGGAAAATGCTGATTGACAAAGACAAGCTATTTATTAAATCCCAAAATGCCTCATATTCTAATATTTTATTAAAAATGCACAAGCCACCAACATCGTGACCCCGCTACGTGGTCAGGAAAAAACAAATCTAAAGCACAAATGGCAATGAACCACCTTTAATGAACATTTTGCAATTGCACAAACTTAAATTCAGGTCTTTACTGATAAAGAAATTGTATTTTGTAACCTGTCTGATGCATCTCAAAGTCTACCTTAATTTCACAACATGACCAAATATCCAATCAGCACAGTTTAACTAAAACCTGTATGTTTTCTTTCAATATGGAAAATACACCTGTACAAACATGGTCTGAATATACATATATATATATACACACATATATATATATATATCACACTTTATGTGTTTTTGTTCTTTTTGAATATGAATCTATGCACATTGTTAATCTGTTTCAGGGGACAGAAAATCAATGCTCCAGTCCAAGGGGTCGGAAACCTTTTTAAATTTTTATAGCATCCTTTAACAGCCATACTAAACTGAACTCATTGAACACTTGCATCACATTAACCTCCCTAACATGATGGCCGGGGGCTGCTTGTTTTTTTGGTGAGCCATCTGATGTCAAATGGTAGTGATGATGATGATGGTGATGATATCACCTGGTTTGCTTCAGTCAATCTTGAGTGAAACTGACACATTTCAAGAGCTTGTTTTTGCTTTTTCAGTCAGGCACAACAGCTGGTTCTAAATTAAACACCTTAACAGATATGGTTTTGTTTTTTTGTTGTTTATTCTCATGTCCTGAAACCTCTCGCCAAATGCCTGAAGGAGTTTTTGCAAACTCACCAGCATTCAGATGTCATGGCAGGTTTTTGTTCTTGCAGAGTTTAATACAGTGAATGCACACACTTTGCTCACGTTGCACAATTTTACGTCTACGTCTGTCAAAACACTCCTTCACAAATTCTCCTTCTGAATGAGGTTTCAGCTCCTGTATTTTTTTAAATCGTGTAATGTTGACACACAAGCATTTCCTGTTTTTTTGCTTTTCTTGACGGTCACTATTGGCGCTTTTCCACTAGCACGACTCGACTCGCCTCACCTCGCCACGTTACGATTATTTTGAGTGTCGTCACTGGAAGAGCCATGAGCAAGAGTCAAACTGAACAATGCCGAAATATAGGTCATATAGACTAAAAAATCCTGAAAACTTGCATTATTCTCCAACATTTAGCACGGAAATGTCTAAAATCTCAATATTTAACAGAGGAGTCTGGTGTATTTAGTTAAGTGACTATGTCAGACGGAGTCTGTGCTCCAGACATGCAGGAAGTACTAAACGATTCTTTTTAATTAACGGATTCTAATGATTCAGTTACACCGAAAGCAACAGCTTTACAGACACTAGTCACTTATTTGTGTGTGACGCGTGTAAAACAAAGTCACAGCAGTTTCATGCAGCCATGCAGCGATGACTGCGCCCACACTGAGGAGGTACTAATGGAAAACCAACCAAACCGAGTTGAATCGCGCCACACTGAGGCCATGCGAGCTGAGACCATGTAGTGGAAAAGCGGCATATGATGACACTTAGTAGCTGCAAGTGTGTTGTGTTATCTGTGATCATGACTTGGACAGAATTGACCACCCAAAGGTTTTTATGTTAATTTTTTTTGTTCTAAAGAAAACCCTTCTGTTATAACATTTTTATGCATTTATTTCAGAGTTGCTTTTTTGTATTTATAATTTGTCTAATTGGCTGTATACATCCTAAAGTCCAGAGGTTCCCCGCCCCTGCTTTAATGCCTAAAGCTAGGAATTTGCACAATTTCCCAATTCCTTTGGTACATTTATAAAACGTATTCAACAACAGTTAAACTAAATGTAAAGCTTCAAATGTGCCCAGGGTAGAATACAAGAATAAAAGTACTTAGGTGTTTGGTTTAGCTGTTTTTAACAACAATTCCAGACACTAAACAAGCAAACATCATAATAAAATAAAATGAGAGTATGGACTTCGTGTGAGTTAAAGTTGTCCAGACATATTAACCACCGTAATTAAAAAATATTATTAAAAAAATATATTATTGTAAGACAAATCTATCCTTTAACAAAAAAAAAAAAAGACTCAAGACTAGATAAAATCCCTAGTACTAGATAAGTAGTATATGAGGTGTAAAATTCTTGTTTTTAAATTCCTCTGGCATTGACAGACATCACACACTGTAGATAACTAAATGCATTTCAGCAATATTATGCTAACACAGCGAGTTAAGACATTGGACCGAGGTCTGAATGGAAGCAATAAACTCTTTGACGTACAGCTTTCAGAAAAAAAAAGCCGATTTACTAATTGTTTGTTATACACTGAACAGGCATATTTATACTTTTTTGATTATTCAGACACAACACGCGGAAGTGGCGGTATTATTTTACTTGTGCGGTTTTTATGTGCAGACGTTAGATTCTGATTTGATACCAAAGTAATGGGGCAGTAAAGAGTTGAGAAGATTTGGAAGGATTGTTCCCCATCTTCCTAAAAAAAAAGAAAGATCAATCATATTCCACAAGTGTTTGCAAATGCTCTATTTGTAAAAGAATGTAACATGAATGATGGAATCAAATCTATTTTAAATTTTAAAAATAACCAAGGAACAAATTCAGTTGTGTATTAAGTGGTAGATTCAAAAATTTGCTCTCATTTTACAATATACGAAATAATGATGCATGATGACTTGTTTTTCCTTTTGCATGGACATTAGCCTTTGACAAATGATCCCTTATTCTAGATTCCTAGTCAGAATGTATCATTTAAACCTCAACATCTTAATGTTTCCAGTTCATCTAGTGTCACAATGAGACACGGAAATGTCTGATGTTAACTTTCACACAGGATGTGTGTGAAACGACGGGAACCTGCGGGATATGGTGGAAAAACAAAGAGAGAGAATCATAAAATGGTTGTTATGTTGGTCACAATGACTATTCTTGCCTCTATATAATATGTCTCAGTTAAACGTTGCTTCTTCTTCTTTTCTTTTCTTTTTTAGAAAACTGTAGAATATAGTGACATATGAAGAGCATTTATGGCTAATAAGTGAAGCGTTCTTTACCCGACCCTACACAATTATTATGCTCATTGCCTTCTGCGAAGGTTCTTTAAACTGATGTGTGAAATCTCTGCACCGGCTCACAAAATCGTGCTTCTACGCTGCATCAATTAAGTTCAATAAAACACACATCAGTTTAAAGAAAATAGGTTTATCGTGAAAAGAAGCATAACACTATATAAAATATATAATAGGGAACATCCAGGCTGAACAAACATGCTTATTTTTATACAAAGACCTTTTTGATAGAATATAGCAAACGATATTTATCTGCTTTTATTAGTAGTACTGCAACTAAAATCACGACTGAGAGAGGCATCAATTTGATTCTTGCTTCTGCTTTCGGCGATTTACTTTCTGTTTCTCATTTCAGCACAGATGAGCTCATGATCAAACAGGTATTTTCTCTTAAAGGGATGATTGAGGGGAGAAAAAACACAAACCTTTGACCTCTGTAGAAGTCTTCCTATGTCCGGTCGATGTGTACTGGGCCTCTGAGTTTCAAAGTCATTTTAAATTATTCCAATTAAAAACTAATTGTGGAAAAAAGAAAATCTTGTTTGTTTTATCTGTTTTTTGGGGTTTTTTTTTCGCATTGGCCACAAAATCTCGACTGTGTCGGAAAACAAACTGCATATATCCTCATGCTAATTAATGGATGAAGTGGAAGCTAAGGTAATACATCACCATAAGTGGTGGTTTTAAGATGAGGGGGATCGGGATTGGTGTCACCACAGTCAGATGACTCCCTGGTCCTGGGCCAATTATTCAAGAAGGCTCATCAATTAATCACCGTGACACACAAACAACCAGCAGGGCCAGAGGTCTTTTGGCCCTGCTGATCACGGCAGGAGGCCTCCAGCGGACGGATCAATACAGGACCAACACATGAAACATCACTATTGCCCTACTACCTTATTAAAATGTTTTAAATTTGAACATTTTACATGTCATAGTATCAGTACAAATGTAAATAAGACTACAATTTGAATAATTTGAATTTGTCTATGTCGTGTGACCTTTACAGTGTTATATCTGCAGATGTTTGGTTACCTTAAGTCATAGTTCAGTTGTTTTTAAGTGTTTCAATATTGACTTCACCGAGAGCTTCGCTGCTGACCAACGTCGCCGAGATCTGCCTGCAAGCTGGACACTCGCGTATAGGGCTGAACAATTTGAACAAATTTGATCAAATGTGTGTTTACACATCATATTCTACAGACTGAAGGAAACATCTTTGTTTGACAGGTTTTTTTGGAAGTCAGGATAAGTGGCCCTTCAAGTGAGAAGAAGGTCGCTAAAATCCTCAACACATGCCACATGAGTGGGTTTATAGCCAATGGGAACTGTTGTCGTCTTGTCTTGTTTGGTTGCTCTGTGCGCTTGTACTTCATACTTTCTCTTTTAATTTGTACTTTTTGGCGGCAGAAAGTTATAGCACAGATGACCAAAAAGACGAAATATTACATATTATATCTTTAAATAGTTATATGCAGGTAGTAGCAAAGTATTAGCAACAATGATGAGAGAAAACCGTACAGTGTAATCATGGTATGCTTGCAGCTGCTGTTGCTATGAACGCCCCTTCACACTCACAGCTCCTGACAAATCAAACCTACTAAATGCCATTTGGAGACGGTTGCGACATGTGACCGGATTTTTAAATTCTTTCCTTTGTTCTTCCCTGTTTTGTCTAGATTATGCAACATTAAGTTGACACCCAGAATCCCCACGAGAGGGTCCCTTCTGTGATTCCCAGGGAGCTGTTGATTACGCCAGCTGTGGTCTGGACGCTCACATTTTGAGAAACAAAAATGCTTACACCTACTAAAGGCTGGGGAGACAGATAAATGATGTACAAGGGTTCCAGGAAATGGCCTTGCCGGGCTCTCTGCCAGCCAGCCCATATAGACTAGTTATAATTAATGCTGGAACAAATTCCCAGTGGCACCGACTGATGATGGTTACTCTAAAATGAGGGGAAATCGTGTTGAAGGAGCTATATAAAGCCCTTCAGTGTCAAGCCACATGTGGCTCTGTAGCTTAACACTTAGTATTATTTCTTAATTGCCGTGTGAGGCTTACTTAATCAAAGTTCTATGGTCCATGTTATATATTACTTATTGATTCATTTATGAATTAAGCAGCTATTCATGCTTTTTCTGCCTCGAGAATCTCCACTTTTCAAATGAAGTAAATTAATAATGCAATTTAAATGTAAAGATGATAGGCACCACCTATTAAACCATGATATTCTTTGACTTGGCCTGTATTAGGCCAAGAGAAAATGACTGTTTCCCATTACATAAAATCATAAGATTTGTCAGAACTGAGGTGAATCACATGATTCATAATTGCACGGGTCTTTCTTTCGAGGAAACACATTCACATCCTTGAGAAGACATGAACAAAACAGAGGCAATTATGATACTGCTAACATCTGTGCAACATCTACAGTTGAAAGGGGTTTTACCACTTATCTTATTAGACCTGTGTACATGGTGTCAGTGAGAGGTTTCATTCAATGTATTACCTTATAAACATGTCCACACATATCTTTATATAATATAAGAACTGCAGGGAATCCGTGAATTGCATACTTCTAATACCCCTCTTATACACTTGGCTGCCATTCCCTGTATAGTGAGCCAAGATGGAGGAGATCCTAATATTCCTCTGTGTCGAAACTAGCATGTTTCTTTTTGGTGTTACAACCCGAAAACAACACACACAACGACCACAACAAAGAACTGAAGGGTGAGAGGTGAAAGTCAAGTTATGGATAACGATGACCTGGATGAATGAGAACCTACACAGACAACCATTGACACGCATTTGGCCGTATCATCCACTATGCCACATTTCACCAACAGTTCAAGAACAGTAGCTTTTACATAAGTCGTCACCGTCCACTGACGAGCCAGCAGGGGCGGAGTTCTAACCTGAGAAAGGGCTATCATGCAGCATTAAACATGGCAACGTATCGTGTGTCTGATCTTCTCTCGCTTACAGTAGGTGCCTCTAGTCTATCCTGATTCATGAACTAACGTGAATAGAAAGCCTGAGGCGACATGAAAGGGTCACTCTCATTTCCTGACTCCTCAAACCTGGGTAATTACATCTGTGTGCCTAAAGGACCTAGGTGTGTTTTCTATGGAGAGACAAAGGACAGAGGAAGACGGGGGGAAAGTGGTGCAGAAAAACAAAATCGCTTACTGTGACAGATACATATTTCTTCAACTGCTCAGAGACATAAACATGAAATATTATTTCCATTTACTTATTCTGTTTCATCAGGGCTTTGAGTATCCTCTTCTGCCCTTGTGTAAATGATCGCGTATTTCATGCATCAGTTACAAACTTCTCGTAAAGGATTTGATTCATAGCTTCCGCAAAAATACAATAGGTACAATCCACACAGTTCTGGGGATTATTTGCTGAGGTTCGAGGATTAGCAGCTGCTGTTCAGCCTGCTATAATGGAGCACAGAGGGTTTTTGTTGTACTCAAAGTGCCTGTAAAACTACATTTTAGAACATCTCCTTTAAAATAATATCTCATGATATCAGCAGAGGATGTTATAAATAGTGTCTTTCCTCTGGCCAGCAACTGGTAGATATTCTTCTTCAAGGATTTAATAGGCTTTAATTCACAAAGAGGCCATTTGGGGGGATGCTGAGTACCATAAACCAAAGGTTAGTGAGCTCCAATGTACTCAGGACCTTCAAAATGATCTAAATCACTTCGTTGTATGAAGACAATAAATGCGAGTCAGCAAAACCAGGTCTGTCCTCGCAGTGAAGTCATGACAACAGACACGGAACTGCAACAACAGGGCTCCATGGTCCCCCTCGAAAAAAAATATCTAAAAAATCTATCAGCATCCATCTCTAATCCAGCACTCGTGAGAAAGCAACAGAGATATGATCCTTCTCTCCCCATTTACCCCCCATTTACTCCTCTTCCCTCTGTCCCCAGCCTACCTAGACTATGCCATGCATGGGTCATCTCTGGCTGGCTGGCTGGCATTGCTCTGTCCCAGGGTGCAGACCTCGCCAACGTCTCCAGTGTCAGGCAAAAAGAGGGTCTTTGTTGCTGCAGACGGACACAGGGTAGTTGGGTGTTTCAGATATGGTGAACAGTATTCTTTTTCAACAAAATGAAGAACTGAATGCACAAGAGGAGATAAGACGGTTAGAAAGACTGTAGATCATGCCAGAGTTGGTGTTTTTACATGATAGCCATTTATAGTGCTGTGTGGGGACATGGCTTCTCTCTTAAACCCTCAGGAAAGGAACTTAAATCAAACATTACACTGGACTTATTTATGTAGTAGAAGTGTTAAATGGCATTAGGCATTCTTAATCTTGCATAGAAGACAAACTGCAATGAATCCAAAGTAATACACTAAAACAATCAATAAAACAATTATAAAACGGACTTTAATTATATGTATACTTTAATATGTCTGCTGTGAAGTAGCAGATACCTGTTGTCAAACCAAAATTATCGCTGACTGTTGAGCACGTCAGGTTTCAGGCATCAACTCGAATGACTTACATGTTTTTTCCTACTTATAATAATGTTTAATTTCATTTCATATTCAATTACAAGCTATATGTTGTGGTTGCAGGGCAGAGTGCATCATTACTTTGAGCTTACCGTCTGAAGAACCAGTGAAACGGTCGAGTTTTACCAGCTAAACTTTGCCAAGTGCGACATCCAGTGATCTTTTTTAGCCATGACCACCCAGTTGTTTCACGCGGATTGATTGGTCCGCCTGCCTCTGCGCCAACCAATCAGCGACATGAATACTGAAAGCGTCACGAAATTGACCAATGAGCGCGCACGTCTTTTAAGACAACAATAATGTACCTTGCATTGTGAAGCAGTAACACTACAAACTAGTGTCGCTCATGCTGTGAAAAAACTACAGACGTGAGGTAAATATATGACATACTTTTGTTGCGCAGTGTGCTCGAGGTTGCTCTTATTGTGCTGTGTCATTTCAGAATGCGTTCTTCCGCAGCTAGCTAGGCAACTTTATTAGTATACACAATTGAATGACTTCCCCCAGCTAACGGCTAACGTCAGCGTCAAAGCTCGTGAGTAACTACAGGGTGTAACTGCATGGCGTAGCACAGTGTTTTATAGACATATCCACTTTTAAATAATGTCAACATACCGCGACCTAATTCACACCGGGAGTTTGTGCGTAATACGACGTTTCTGATTGTTTTTACTGCCAAGTTTTTAATATCATGTAGCATCGGTGTAGCAGTGGACATGACACGACCCCAGCTTCCGTGAAGGTGTAAAACCTTGTATTATTTACAAATGTGTGGGCACGTTTGCAGGATGAAGGTGGTCAATCTGAAGCAAGCCATTCTGCAGGCATGGAAGGAGCGATGGAGCGACTACCAGTGGGCGATCAACATCAAGAAAAACTTTCCAAAAGGAGCAACATGGGACTACCTAAATCTCGCAGGTATGTGAAAAGAAAACGGTGTTGTGGTCATGAGTTGATGCAATTTAACTTGACTCCTGCCTTTTTGACCTATGTCAGCTGCGATTGGCACCAGTGCCCCCCTGCTACCCTCATGTGGAGGATAAAGTGGTAGAAGATGAGTGAGTGAATGAATGAATGTGTTAAATGTGCTCATGCTCCTGGATTGCTCCTGGAATGAAATGCATTATTTCCATTACAACAACATAGTTTTTATCCATCGATCAATCTACTGCCACTTTTTCCTCCACATGAGGGTCGTGGGGGGCACTGGTGCCAATCGCAGCTGACATAGGTCAAAAAGGCAGGAGTGAAAGGCGGGGGTACGCCCTGGACAGGTCACAAGTCCATCACAGGGTCACAATATAGTTTTATTTAAATAAATCTTCATGTCCCCTTTAAAACATTTTCTTTTAATCTAATTAAATACCTTTAGTTTTAAAGTAATTAATTACTAACTGCACTGTCTCTCATTGCAATTGTTTGACTGATTCTCAATTAATGTTCTTCTCATGTAGTAGTAGTAGTAGTTTTAGAGTCTTGTGAGGGGGGAGTTAAAGTAAAGTGTACCAGGTGGAAAATATGAAAACAAATCAAACATGGAGTTCTTGGCCAAACAACACTTACAGAAGAATCTTAATTTATTGCACTTGAAGCAGTATTTGAGATACACCTATGTTTAAGGATCTATAAAAAAACTTTATTAAGCATATTCTTACACTTACTATTATTAATTATGCCTAATTGTGACTCTGCTGTTTGTTTCTTCCAGAGGCTCTCATGGAGCAGGCAATGATTGGTCCCTCTCCTAATCCCCTTATTTTGTCTTACCTTAAATATGCTATAAGTTCACAGGTAATAAATTCACAAGAAATAATGTGTAACTGAACCATTTGTATATTGGTAAATTTGTTGTGAACATTACCTTCCTCTGTCCCTAGATGGTGTCTTACTCCAGTGTCCTTACAGCCATCAGCAAGGTAATTTAAACTGCAAGACAATTATACCATAGTGCATTTTAATGTAACATACAATTCAATTCAGATGTTATAATAGATCTTTGTTCCTTTTTAGTTTGAAGATTTTTCTCGAGAGCTGTGCGTCAAATCACTGTTGGACATAATGGACATGTTCTGCCACCGTCTCAGGTATGGGACATTTTCCATTGGCAGTTGTGTATCGTCATCATTTTCCTCACTAAATAATATCTGCATTGGGATCTTTCACATTGCAGTGTATTGTAAATTGTAAACTCCTGAATGTAAAATCAAATAATATCAAAGCGAATATCAAATATCATTGTGCCAAAATAGAGCTAAACCAGTTTCATTTGCACAAATGTTTACAGCGTATTCTTGAACATGCAACTTTCTTCTTCTTTAGTGTTTTACGGTAGTTGGCATCTGTTACGTGGCTTTGTTCTTTTAAATAGGTATAAATAGTTATACCAAAATGTTGAATTGGTATTTTATGTTAAACTCTAAGTCTCTCTTGCTTTCCATGATTCCCTTACTATTTCTATTCTATATTATTATTTATTGTAATTTTTTTTAACTGATTTCTATCTTTTCGGACTGTGAAGCTGTCACGGGAAAGCAGAGGAATGCATCGGCCTGTGTCGGGCCCTGCTGGCAGTGGTGGTGTGGCTGCTGCAGGGCTGTGGCTGGTACTGTGACAAGCTGAGAGAACCAGGCCCAACAGCCAGCACAGAGGCCAGTCTGCGAGCTTGCCAGGAGAGGCTTCACAGTCTGATGAACTGCACTAAGAACAGAGCCTTGGTTCACATTGCCCGGCTAGAAGATCAAGGTGTTTTTAGGATTTAGTTTGCTTTTGTGTGTATTAGCTACAAAATATAATGGCGATTCTTCCTCTACCAAAGCTATATGAGAGTAACCTGCTGCTGTTCTTCCACAGGATCCTGGAACAGTGTAGAGCAGGCAGTGCTTAAAGTGACCGATGGCCTCAGCGTCGTACCTAACCAAACACTGAGGACTAAACTGGAGGAAAGTTTGTCACTAGTGAAAGGGTAAAGATTCCCATCTAATTCCCTGCAAGTGAATCTGTATTCCGCTGTGAAGACCATCACAGTTAACTCCCCGTTCTTCCTCGTTCAGTATTCCAGTGATGCTGTCGGTTCAGTGTGAAGCTCCGCTTCACGCGTCCTTCCCGTCAGTCCACGCCTTCATCATGCTAGAAGGGACCATGAATTTAACGGGGGAGACGCAGCCACTTGTGGAGCAGTTGATGATGATCAAGAGAATGCAGGTAAACATTTGAATATTTAATATTTATGTATTAGTCTGTGTTGTCATTTTTCTCTGTCATGAAAAGAATGAAAACTCTTTCAGAGAAAACGTCAGCTTTTCATGTACAAAGTGACATGATTTGTCTGCTCATACATCCTTTTATTTGTTACAGATAAGTGCTATACAAATAAATGTATTGTTGTTTTGACATTAATAAGTAGGTGAAGCAGTTTTCTCAATGTATTTGTCTCCCTCAGAGAATTCCTGCTTCTCTTTTTGTCCTGGAGATTTGGAAGGCTTGCTTTACTGGCCTCATTGAGTCACCAGAGGGCACAGAGGAGCTTAAATGGACTGCCTTTACTTTCCTCAAGGTAAGTTTTATTTTAAGTGGCAGTGTGAAATTGGGCCTGTTTCTTGTTTCTTGCAATTGGCGTGAGTGTTGGTTGTATTTGTGACTTTTAATAAACAGTAAAGGTCACTATTTAGGGACGACTACGCTCCATTATTTTGATCAACTTTTTCATGCATGTTCCTGACGTCCTGCCACTGATTTTGTTTGCACCGCCAATTTTCTACATAAGTGCCAGTGTTGATTTCAAGTCGTCAGAGTTCACTGTCGCTGTAAATCCAAGGAATTTGAGCAATATTTTGCAGAACTTGGCCCAGCTGTGCTTTTCATGCAAAGTATGGGAACAGCCAGAGAAGGTTTCCGTCATCTTTCTGATTAAACTTCCTCTCATCCTTCTCTGTGGAATGCTTACACATCACAATAACAACATATAAAATAAACAAGATATTAAGGGAATTAGCTTTTAATTCTGTACCGGATATTAAGTGGTCACTACACAAGCAGAATCCGTTGCTTGTGGATTCCCATCGCGCCCATCTTAGCTCGCTTTGAATGCATTCTTTGGCAGTGATCCACCTGTGCTCTCACTCAGGATCTTTGGTTGACTAACTTTTAAATACTGAATTTTATTGCAAGCTTAAAGACAAGTCAACTGTGTGTTTTTTGCTTCTTTATCCCAGATCCCGCAGGTTTTACTCAGACTGAAGAAGTATCCTCAAAGTGAAAAGGGACAGGTAAAGCAACAAATCAAAACGATCATAGCAATAACCATAAACCACCACCACCACCACTTTTAAACATGACATGTATATTCCAGGACTTCATGGATGATGTAAACATTGCATTCCAATATTTACTCAAACTCACTCCACTGCTGGACAAGGCTGATCAGCGATGCAAGTAAGTTGTCCACCGTCTTTACCCTGTTGAAAGACCGGCACCATGACATTTCTAATTTTCTGTATGTGTTCTTTTGCTTCTTTTCACTTTACTGTAGTTGTGACTGCCTCAGCATGCTCTTACAGGAGTGTAACAAGCTCGGTCTGCTGTCGGATACTAATACAGCCAGCCTCACTTCAAAACGGTACGAGTGTCCAACTGAGAATGAATACAAACGGATGTGTTTGCCATATACACCGTGTTCACACCGTACCCCCAACCCCTCCTCTTTGCACTCCTCTTTCTCGTCTTTTCTCTCCCTCTCTGTGTTTTTTTTCTCTCTCCTCTGTCCTATCCCTCTCCTCTTGCACCTTTGATTCAGGACCGAGGACAGGGAGCTCGCCCCAAGGCTAAAGACCGCAGAAAATGCTAACATCCAGCCCAATCCAGGTCTGATTCTGAGAGCTGAGCCAACGGTCACCAATATTCTAAAGGTAGTTCACCACGGCCTGATTCTTAAGTGTACAGTAGGACAATAGGAGTGTGAGTTACAGTGTTGTCCTTCTTGACCATTAGACAGTCGATGCAGATCACTCCAAGTCCCCTGAGGGCCTTCTCGGGGTCCTGGGACACATGTTGTCTGGGAAGAGCCTTGATCTTCTTCTGGCAGCAGCAGCAGCCACTGGGAAACTCAAATCCTTTGCCCGGAAGTTTATTAAGTAAGTTAATGCAAAAAAGCATAAAATGACTTGAAAACCATGTTATAACCCTACCTAAAATGTATGTGCTTGCCCCATTGGAAATTCCTGAGGATGATTTTTGTCTTTTGTTACAGGCTTAACGAGTTTCCCAAGCACATCAGCGGAGAAGGATGTGAGTTTAAAGACAGGAGTGACGTCTTCCAATGTGGGATTTTTTTCCCCC